>NC_089522.1:3088402-3192345 GCF_963924715.1 Thunnus thynnus
GGCCTCACGCTGAGATAAGGAAACATCAGAGGCCTCAGCTGCAGCCCCAGCTCAGGCCTAGACAGACTGCCCAGGGCCAGGTAGCACACCCCCAGGTCCCACCACCGCCTCCTCCAGCCCCTCAGAACCAACCCCAACCTCACCCTCAGCTCACCACCCCCGCACAAAACCTGCCCTCCCCTCCAGCCTACCTGCCGCCCAGTCCAATGCTGATCCGAGCAGGTGTGATCCCACCAGCCTCCCCCGCTTTCACCCGTCTATCCAACGCCAGCTCCAAGGGCTCTGCCCGTAAGCACCCGTCCTTGCACCGCTCCAAGTCGGACCTGAGCGACCGCTACTCGCGCGCCACAGCCGACTTGGAGCGCTTCTTCAACTACTGTGGGCTGGACCCGGAGGAGGTGGACGGGATGGGCGGAGTGGAGCGCTTCACGAGAGCCAACTCGGACATAGTTTCCATCTCCAAGCTCCGCAGCGTCAGCACGCCCAGCTCGGAGTGCGGGGACGAAGCCGAGCGGGCGATGGAGGACGGAGGCGACGAGGACGACGAGGACGGGCCCACCAGAGCCAACGAGCGGGTCCCCTACGGCATCTCTGTCATCGAGAGGAACGCTCGAGTCATCAAGTGGTTATACGGCATCCGTCAGGCGCGAGATGCCAACAGTGCTGTCTCTAACGTATAAGACTAATGACAGCAAAGGACTTGAAAGACAAAAACAGGGAAGCAGTACTTTTTGTATGTCTGAAGAAGGGAAGCCCATCTGTTCATGCTCTGCTGCCTTACATCACCTTTATGGATATTCCAGTAGTTTCTGTTTCCTGTGAAGACTCACTTGTTTTGGAAATTACTCATCAGTGATTTTTATCTGGGCCGCAAGTCAGAGCTGCTTCCCTTGGAGACGAAACGGACAATACATTTCCCTTTTACTTCACTTGTATAATAATATTGGTATTTGAAAGCAATAATAGACTGGTATAAATGATGATGGTGAGGATGAAGGCAAGAGGATGCTTGTGATGTGGTTTCTCATGCTAAGGTACTCAGTGTGTGTGTGTGTGTGTGTGTGTGTGTGTGTGTGTGTGTGTGTGTGTGTGTGCGTGTGCGTGTGTGTGTGTACCAGAAAGCTACGCAGCACAAAGCCAGACTGGAACTTGGCTAGAGACTCTTACGCTACACAGTACAGTGACTGTCGAGCAAGCCAGGAAGAGAATCATGTCGATACTGTGAAACTTCACACACACACACACACACACAACACACACACACACAAAAGCTTCCATTTGTATTTTCAAAAACCTTTTCGGCTGCAAGACTGTTATACAAATCTCTGTCTGCATGTGAGTGAAACAGTTGTACACATTTCTTTTACAGTATGTCATCTCAACAAAGCACATGCATTAATCTCACAGATAATCACTTCACAGCACAGACGTACATTCAGGTCAGTTACAGTGAACACGGTAGCAGCTGCAGTTAGCGCCTGTCTGCGTATCCCACTGTAACATCGTTTATTGCGTTTGCATCTGAAACACGGTCTCATGTCTTGGATTATGCTGCACTGGTGCGGTGAAAGAAATCTGTTTACTATGTATGTCTTGGCACGGATGAGAGAGCAGGTCATATGATGAGGGATGATCTCATAAGTGGATGGTTGAAGTAAGTGTAGCATGACAAAGTTATTTGGTCTCCAGAGTAATGGAGAGAAAATGAAAGGATGGGTAAAATGAAAGGCTGAAGAGAGTATACTGGTGGATAATAAAAGATATCTATGGTATATAAATATGTCTGTGGATCTGAAAGTGTCTCAGGAAGATGGCATACTAATGAAAATGGACCAATATTTATTTGGAAAATGTAATTTAATGTATTTTTTAATATTGGACAACTTTGTGTACAGAATTCAATCTTTGCTCTGAAGTGCAATCTGATCATATCTACACATCTACATATCTACAGTATATGTAGGGTCACGGTTAAATTCATACACATATGTACCGATAAATACAGGCACCAGTCACATGATCAGTGTGAATGTTGTAAACAGGGGAATGCTACGAGTGATCACTGCTCTGTGGGGAGCTTTAAAGAAAGCGATACTGTTGTGTATTTATTTGAGAGGAGATCTGTCTCCTCTGTACAAGTTCTCCACACTCTGCATCTACTTCCTTTAGCTCTTCAGGATATTCAGTATGAGCACCAGTCAGGTTTTTCCTCTTCGTGCCTATCCTGTCGCAGGTAGAAGAAGAGCAGCGTACAGTGGCAGTCAGATCAGAGGGCTGGAGAACACGACAGAACAAAGTGTGCTGTTGTATCCGGCGCTGGATGCCCAAAGAGTCTTCAAGTGAGAGATCCAAAATGCTTTACCATGGTGTATTCTGAACTAGTAATAAAAAAAAAAATGTTAAAGTACGTCCCTGTTTACTGTTCTTTCTTATTTTTGTGGAAATTCTGACATTTGAGTTGACTGTAAATATGGGGATGGACCCACCTGGTACCAGCATATGGCTGCAAACAAGCACTCCTCTGATTTCTTCAGTGTTTTGGGAGTTTATGAAGCGCTGCTGCCAAGTCCTTGCTTTCTAATCTGAAATCTGGTGCGGGTCCAGTTCAGCAGAGGCAGGTGTTTGGCCCATCAAATCTCATTTTAGCATCAACAACTGACACACAGCACTTTCACTGAGCTCCCCTGGATGATTTTTGTTTTCTTTGATGGTCGTTCTTATGAGAGTCTGACTACTGCATTATTTCAGTCTCTCATTCAGTCGCTCACACAACATTGCATGAGTTGTATTATGATGGTGTGCCCACTGACTGCAGTCTGGAAGTCCTGTTGTGATGACCTCTCCTCCCTCTTCTCCCCAGTACCACACCCAGACCCTCTTAAGACAGCAACTGCTCAATAAAACACTGTTGGAGGGCAGGGAGTGTAAAATGAACGGGTATGAAAGAGGTACTTTGGCTAGCTATTCCACTGAAACTGTCCACACTAAAATGTATTTATAGCACTGTAAGTTTAGGTAAAAACAGAAAAATACTAAGACCAAAACAACAAAGGGATACTTTACTGAAAATCTGTGTTTTACAGACCTGTAGTTTCCAATTTACAGATACAGATTAAAGCATACAAGAAGAAAAGGTTTGATGATGGAGAATTAAGTAGATTATGCTGCAGGAGTGGTTTTAGAAGTTTCTTGGTTGTTCTGACACTTTTTTTTGCCTTGACTGTGGATAACGAGTCACAAGGCACAATTTTTTTCAAAGCCACTTGTTTTCAAACCTGTTTTCAGTGGAATATTCCTTTAAAGAGCTACTCTAGTAATTTTGGAGTCTATCGCGTAAATAGTAGGATACTTATAAGACATCCTTATAACCTTTAGTCTCTATTATGGGCCAAGTTACGAAATCACTGGATCCTACATTTCCCATAATGCAACTGTGTAGTGTTTTGTTATATATTTTTGCTGTCCAATCTCAATCTCTCATCAGGGTTATTTTTTCAGACTTTGGAAAGAAGATATTATGTAACTTTCTTCACAGGCTGAGTAGTATTCTAAATGACATGTAAGCTGACTTCAGTGTGTAAAATTGGTGGAGTGCCCCTTTAAGTTGAATTTAAACTGAACAGTACCCAACCACCCTGGGTCTCTGAACAGTCTGGGATCAGAGAGATAAAACTCACAGTAAAAACTTTCATCGTGTGCTTGATTTCCCTGCACCGACTAGCTCCAAGGGTCAAGTGCCACTTCTGATGAGCACTTTTCATATTTGACGTTTTCCACCTGAGTGTGAAATCACAGCGTTTTCAGACAGCTGGACTACGGTTCACTGCCTCCTTCAGAAATCACTGTCCCTTCGCATCATGACATCATCGCATGCATAATCCCCTCCAGAACGTGGCCTTGATTTGCTGCCCTCATAATTTACTGGTTTTGAGGATGTGGGTAGCTTGAGGATTGGAGAAGTGTGGTGGAGTGGAGCGCACTGTTTAAAATGATAAATATTACTGCCTGGAGCCTGGGGCTGGGCATCATGACAGCAGCCGCCTGATGTCCCAGGCAGCTCTGATTAACAGCCAGCAACACTGAGGGGAGAGGGAGAAGAGGAGATTTAAAAGCCAACAGATCTCTCCAGTTTAAATACTCACAAAAAGAAGATGAGAGGAGAAGTTGGTGGGAGGGAGGTGAAGATGGGAGAGAGAAGGAGAGGAGTGAAATGAGAGGGATGCTGGGAGAGTGAAAGGGCGTTTTTGCATATCGATAAGTAAGGTGTGTTTTTAATAGAGGCTCAAATAACCTCAGTGTTGGAGCAGCTGTGTATCTCTGTGGCTTTAATATCTAGTAAGTGAGATCAGCAGTGCATATGGCAGGATGGACCCGGTTCAATTAATTTGCATTAAAAATTAAATCAGGAGGTCATTTTTCCTCTGAGCAGAATCAGAGCCAGTGATGTAGTGTTAAATTCGGCGCCTGATTTTCATTCATAGTTTTTGTTGGTCATGAGTGGCTCATAAAATTGAAATTTCAACTGCCCGGGTTTAGCTTTGAGACAAGTAGCTAAAACATTACATAATACCTAAAACAACTAGAATTAGATTTAGATAGTTGACAGCATTCATTTAACCTGCACTCATTCCTATAAACATAAGCCTAACCTTAATGTTACCAGCACATCCACAGCTCTCCATAACTGGCAGAGACATCTGTGCAAAAAGAGAAGCAGCTAAATTACCAGGATTCTGTTTTAACTGTCAAGAGCATTTCAAAATTGTCTTTCACATTATTGTTTTGTTTTTAATCATTGATGAAAACTATGAAATAATTTGCGATGGCTTGTTTTCATAGGTTACAATTTCTTTCTTTAGTTTTAGTCTCTCTTTTTGCTGAGAAAACATCTACGGATATTTCTCAGCATAGTTTTTGCAGTAGCAAAAAGCTCATATTTTTAGCATTCCAAACAGAGATGGTCACATATCAATGAAATTTCAGTATGTCCTTGGAAAAGAAAATGCTAAGGTTTTGTGTGTGTGTGTGTGTGTGTGTGTGTGTGGGGGGAGGGGGGGGGGGGGGGGGGGGACATTTTTCCTTTATTGCACAGTTGACAGTGTAGTTACAGACAGGAAACATGGGGTGAGAAAGAGGTAAAAGGTCCACAGACAGAGTTGAACCTGGTATGTTGCAGGTATGAGTCTAAACCACCAAGCCACTGGTGCCCTGAGAAGATGCTAACACTTTACCAGACTGGATTCTCCATCGTGCTGAGATACTGAAAACAAAACTTTGGATTTTGACACAGATATTAAAAAAAAAGACAGAAATCACAGATTGACTATAGCTGCCAGGTTTTATTCCAAGCTGTCACCGTTTTTTATTTTGACCATCTCACCACATGACATACACATTTTGCATCGCTTCTTCTAACTGCTCTCTACAACTTACATAACTAACTAGTCAGTTTGGCACGACAATACCCTCGTTTTCATCCCATAACAGTCATGATCATTACATAACCAAGAGTGGACACCTCTGACCCGTTCCCCGGGGTGATGTGAAGAGTCAAAAAGACTAAACAGTTCAGCTTTGGGAAAGGAACACATGTCCTGGGAGGATAAGATGTCTCTGCCTGCTGCGGTCTCCCTGTGGACAGATGAGTAAAACATGCCAAGAACCATCTCTGTGTCGTTCTCATACTCTCTCTCTCTGTCTCTCCCCACAGAGGCTGACCATATGTCCATATTTACTGAGAGATCAGCTGGGCTTTGGCATCCGGTCAGAATCCACACAGACACAGAGTTTCTGTTTGCCTGTGCATGTTCTGTTGCGTGGCTCCGTTTTGTGTTTTTTTTTAATTTTTTAAGCAGTAAGTCTTCTCTGAGTGTGTGTGTGTGCGTTTTTAATGATTTTTATTGTGCTTACATGCAGAGGATGTTCCCAATCTTTTTGGGATGAAAGTGTGTGTGTGTGTTTACATTGCATACATGCATACTTAAATCCAGATTTGTACATGTATTGTCAGCCTCAGGATGTTGGACATATGTGAGTGTGTGTGTGTGAGGGGTGAGGGGGGGTGGGGTGCTCGGTTAGGAACTCTATATTCCTTGATCTCAGTAGTACCACTAATGTATGTCAAAGCTTGATATAGCCTTTCTGAACGGCCACAGTGCAGGCAGTGATAAGCTGATTAAGGCGCTGGGGCAGATGGGATCTCTGTTTTTGACTATATTTGTGTGTGTATGTGTGTGTGCGTGTGTGTGTGTGTGTGTGTGTCACTGGGACCTACTGTATATCCCGTGGGAAAACAAAACTGGGTTGTCTGTGTTAGTTTAACATGTTGTTGCAGAGCCCTGCATTGCTTTCCTTATCTCTCGACATCCATCTTTCTCTCTCTATCTGTTCATCTAATTCATATCAGCCTTGCTGTCTGCCTGCTGCCTAAACACACAGAGAACTCTGCTTTGTTCACACTCCTCTATACATTTGGACCCAGCGCAGCTTTAATCTTTCATCCAGCCAGCTTCAGACAGGATCAAACAGCAAATACCCTCAATCTTATTCCAAGCTTTTACATTTGACTGGTGAGAGTGAAAATAGTTACATAGTCTCATGTGTAAAAAAACAAAAATCCAGTGGTAGCCATTAAAAATGCATTGTGAAATGCCAAAAGTCATCACACCATTTAAAACTGACATAATGATAGGTTTGTCGTCCTGTAAAGATGACTCTTTGCAGATTTTTGAGCTGCAGTATTGGTCCAAATGTGTGGTGCAGTGAAATGAAGAGCTTATTGTCTTTGTCTTCAGTCTTCTAGCCAACTCTGCAGCCTGCAGCGAGACAGTATTTTGTCCTTTTCAAAGTAAACTGATGTATTTCTGTTGGAGTGAAAATGATACTCAAATTATTTTTTTCCATCTTCTCTCTAAAGCATGCTTTTGCTTATGCTAACAAGTCGCTGCTGTGGTTCAGATTATCCTGCATGTTGAACAGACAGCAGTGTGTTGGAAAAGAAGCAAACTGCCAAAACTCTGGTGGAACCAATGTTCAAATGTCATTTAGTTACTGCTTTTTTTTTGACTCTGAACAAATCTACTGCTTGTTTTGTAGTTTCTGAACCAAACAGCAATGTGTGAATCCAGTTTTATCTTCACTTATTAAAAGTACAAATGAAACGTTCAGGTAGAGAACTTGTATTCCTGCAGGTGATTGACACAAGAACAATCACTGGCTCATTCACCAGCTGTGTGGTTATCAGTTGACAAGTAACGTCCAGTGATATTCATGCAATGGCACTACTTACTATTTGGTGCAGACACACCAAATCTGGCAACAATGCATCTGGACGCACCAGACCACTGAATGCTCCAGCCAATTAAGTTATGGGTGACATACTGTGAGTTGGGTGGCATGGCAGCCGCGTCAACTTTCTCATTTTTACTGCTAAACATAATAGTAATTATATAGGCAGTGCAGTAACAGAGTCTTGATTGATATTTGATCAGCACTGCCTAGTTTGACAGTTTGATCTGAGTTTTGCAAGCCAGTGTTGTGCTGGATGGTCCATCAACTCGCTGTGCCGTATCCATCATGCACGGTACGGCCGGACCTCCTGCTCTTCTTAGAAAATAAATGAGATCCATCGACTTGACATTCGTCAACAGATCCAGTGTGTCTGCACCATCACTCTGCTGCCAACACCGTTTGCTGCTGCAGGTTCTCCGCGACGCCAACCTCCTCCCCATGTGCTATATTTTTGGTATTTTCTCTTGTAAAACCAAAAACACTGCAAAACACCTCTGATAAAGCATAGTGTTTTCAAACTTAATCAAGTCTTGATGAAGACTAATTGGTTAATTTGGCAAATATTCTTCTAGGTTAACTTGCCCACCTAAAGATATTTCATACAGCTGCTTTTCTATGGGAACCAAACAGGGATTGTGTCTGACTTAACTTTAACTTTAACATTATGACACAACTCATAGCAAGAAAACCTTTCTTGTTGACAGCTGGTATCTTAAGGATGACTGGACGCCCTGCAAAACAAACCAAATTCCCATCAGTCTCACCTGCACTTTGTGTTTAGTGCTAATTAGCAAGTATGCTAACATTGTAAACTGAGATAGCATACACAGTAAACATATGTTAGCATCAGCATGTTAACTTGTCATGGTGAGAATGTTAGCATGATGACGTTAGCATTTAGGTCAACTTGAAAATAGAGAACATTAGTGTTAATCACATGTGTAAAATATATCTCCAGTGATTTATCATACACCTGATCCTTTCATAAAAGTGGACTGAGCAGGAGATACTAAGTGAAAACTGTGTCAAAAAAGACAAACAACAGCAAACTACTTTCTCCAGTCGGAATATTATACTATTACCACAGCAGATGAAAGAAATAACTGCATTGTGCAAGGTGGGATTCCTAATGTTTGGTACACTGATTGTCTACCAGCTGACAGATGAGAAGTCCTGTGTTTCCCAAGATGAGAAGATGTGGGATGATGAACAGGAAAGCATGAGATGGTGTTGTGATTAAGAGTCTTACATTTAGATGTGTGTGTGTGTGTGAGTTGAGTTTTAGTAAGTGGGACTGTGGATGTTTCGCAACACAGACATACTCACAGACCACAGCAAAGAGTAATATTTCTGAACACACTCACACATCAAACACACAGGACAGCACCAAGCTGCTGAACTATAACACACACTCTCTCAAACATACACACACACACACACACACACACACACACGTCCTCACAGGAACCACATTAATACTCTTTAAGGAATGAACGCAAAGAGACATTATCAATAATTTATCTTGCTTATAAAGTGGTGTGTGAAAGCCACTCGGGAGACACTCAGCATCACAGAAGTTATGTGTAACCTTGCCAATGGAAATGAATTTTTACTATCAGGAACTTTACTATAACAAGTATTAAAGGAAAATTCCAGTATTCTTGAACCTTGGTCATGTTCTCATAATTGTGGCCATTTTCAATTTTACATCTAGCATACAAATGAGATGGAGAATTAGCCAATTTGCATTCTCATCCCTTGACATTTTCTTCCTCAGTCAGCTTTGCAGTGACTGCAGAAACACCACCGGTTTCTTAAGTTATGTTATGTTATGTTATGTTATGTTATGTTATGTTATGTTATGTTATGTTATGTTATGTTATGGTTCTCTTGCTGTCTTTCGGTATCTGCCTCCATTCTTCATATTTCCTCTTCCATGAGCTCCTTGTTGGTGTACTTTGGTTTGAATAATTTCGAAATGGAATGACTACTGTTTTTTAGCACATGCTAAATCAACAGCGACATACAGTCCCACATATGTAAACTAACCAGTGTGCAGCTGGTCTGGTTAGCCAGCAAGTTGCTCTGGAAGTGCAGTTAGCTAATAGCTAATACAAGTCATTTCAGTTGGACTCAAAGACAAGTTTGAAATAATTTATTTGCAGTGTATTTGGAGAGCTTGAAGAAGATTGCGCTACTGTCCCCAATATGTTGTTTTGGAGTCTGTGTTTTCTGAATCTCTACAACAGAGGTGAAGTACAAAATTAGCATGACCCACAGTCAGAATTGAAAAATACCAACATTCTCCTTTAAGTTTGTCAGTTCATGTCACTTAACTTGAGCAGTATGACCAAACTGTGTGCTCATGTAAATGCACTGTGTGTGTTCCTTTTTAAAAAAAAATTAAAAAAAATTACATATAATCTTTTTCTTTTGCAAATCTCATTCATTTGTCTGGACATTTTATGACTAAGTGATGACTCCCGAATTTATGTGAGGACTTTCCGACTGGGGGCGGACTGACCTGTGAGTTCAAAGACGTCAGACTCAGCCAAGTAATCTGGGAACAGATTTGCTGGACTTTGACACGTCAACAGTCCCACGTGCAAACACCACTATGAAATACCCTGCAGGCCATGTTTTGGATCTTGCACAATCCTTTCCTGTCATGTAAATTCCTTCTCATTCAGTAGCCAGTGCCTGTGAGGGAGCACCGGAGGTGGGATAAAGGGTCAAAACAACTGAGCTCTCTTGACAGGACAGGGCAATCAACAAGGGAAAAACGCAGAGTATAAGCAAGGAAAGTTTTATTCCATTATACGTCATCTCAGAGCTTAAAAGCAGCGTGAAGGATTTTTGTTTTCAATGTTTGGAAGGGAATTCACACCGTCCATCTGCAGCCAAAACAAAATCTCTGGCCAGCAGCTCCACAGCAGCAATCAGCGGAAACATGGAGTTTACCCGCCTATGAAGGCTGCCAAACACACATAAAATGTGACTGGCAAATGTGTGGAGAAAAAGAGAGTTGGGTTCCAGAGCTTAGTGTTTACCTAACCTCTGACTGAATGAAAAATCCCCATCTCTGTCTGACCGGCATCATAACCACGATATAGGAAGTTTCCCACCCTCCTGTTATTTCCAACTTCCAGGTGTCCTGCCGCTTCTTAACCAATCTGGACTTTGAACAGAATTTGGTGTTTGGTGGAAATTTGTTTGGTGTTTAAGTCAATAAGATACTGATGGATACTAATTATTAAGGCATTCTGAGTGTATGAAAATGTGGTAATGACAGTAAACAGATGTGTAAATCCAATTTATAACCTCTAGTTTGTTATTATGGAAAGAAGAGAGTAATTGAAATGTTATTTTGACTTCAAACTGAACTTTTGAGGTTGTATTTTTGGTTTGGAAAGTTGAGTACATGCATATTCTTGATACCACATTTCATGAACTTATCAGAAGCTATCAGAAACTTTCCCTTTATGAAAATGTGAACATAACATCAGTGGGTCTTTCAAAATGACTCCTCTTTTGAACATAACGTTGTCATTTGTCACAAGTTGTCATTTTCGTCATATTGATTTCGTCATATTGATTGGTTTCCCTCAAGATCTATCTATTTCTAATTTCTAATACAGTATGAACCTGTCAGAGGGGAGACGACAAAAAAGGAGAGAAAAGAGTGAGACGAGGAGGAAGGAGACACAAACTCAATAAATCTGGGTTGTTGCAGGTAGTGAGACTGTGATGGACAATGACTTTTAAACCTCATCCCTGAAGTATTTTGGTTTCTGTCTATGTTAATATGTTAACCCAGATGAACTGAAACCAGTACTGAGCCCAGTTTAACAACAGGCCTGGTCTCTACCATGCAGTCCAGTGAGTCAACACTGTGGTAGACAAGAGAAGCAGCTGTGGAAAGGATCACATAGGCCCATGTCCTTTCTTGTTTGTTGGTAAGCAAAGCACTCAATATCTGTTGTGGCCTGTTCGTAACCGGTATAGCCGCAAAGCTTAGTGTTAATTAATTCCCCTAGATGTAGCAACAAATCATTTTCTTAGTACTACCTGTGCCATGGCAGTGTGTTCAGCCTGATTACAGAGCGAATTTTAGAGGCAACACAATTGAATACCAAGTACCCAAGAATTAACCTTGGAGTGGCACAAACTGATCCGAAGAACGAGCGAAAAAAAGGCTTATTTTTGAACTTAGGAGTGAGCCAGGCTATCTGTTTCCGACCGCTTCCAGTCTTTATGCTAAGCTAAGCTAAGCTAATTGCCTCCTCGATGTAGTTCATTAGTGTTCAGACTCGAGAGTGGCATCAATCATCTCATCTCACTGTAGGCAAGATAATGAATAAGCATATTTCCCAAAATGTCAAACTATTCCTTTAATATTTTTTGCTAACCATTTATATGTGTTGGCTATACAGTTATATTTTTCCATCAGGTCTAGACAGCCATTAGTTTACATTCAGTTTCTACTACATCACAGTGAAGTAAAGTAATGCATATTTGTCAAAGTTACTTTGTTGTTGTGAGCTAAGTTGAGTTGTGAGTTGAGTTAGTTATGGTGTAACTTGTAAGTGATTTGTAGTTAAAGGGCATGTTGACATCCTGTGTCCTTCAGCAGCTCTAATGAGGCAGAAGGCTGGAGGCCAGACCGGACACATCGATGGAGTTGATGCGACTGACAGTGGGGTCATTACAGCAGAACATATGACCTGTAAACTTATGACCCATTAACTAGCTCTCCAGTTCTCCAGTGTAAAAGCACCACAACACTGGCTCAGTGTTGACTGAAACTTCTCTGTTCATTTGGCAGCCTTTTGTTTTGGACTGGGCTTAATCAGAACAAAAATATCTCTTCATTTTCTGCCAGTCACCAAACCCTCAGTCACAATGTCCAAAACAGACACAAATCAAATCAAAAAACAAATCAATACACACAAATTGAATGGATTGTTGAGTCACACGATAGAAAATAAGATAAAAAAAGAAAATTGGGATTAAAGTTGAGATAAAAATGCCTTTTTAACCCTTTTAGATCACATCCCTGGTCATATTGTACACTTATTTAACAATATATGCTCCCCCACCCCCCAGCCCCCCCAAAAAATCACTTTCTATATTCTATATTCTTATATCAAAATCCAATTATGTTTTCTTCCAGTAAAACAAAAAATGAAAATATGACGTGTGCTTATGTAGGCTTGAAGCAACCAGTTTCAACCAATAATATCATGACAACCACCCATCATCTTCAACTTTTATTCATTATGACATGCCGCTTTTATATGTTCCAGTCAAAATCCTTCCAACGTTATGTCAAGCCTGTCTTTCCTGTTTCACTCAGAAATACGTCACTATACAGAAGTTAGATACTCTCGAAATGGTGTTTCATCTGAACTTTAATGCACGTTTCCATACGGTACTGTTAGGTGAATATTTGAAATGAGGTTGTTGAGATGATGCTAATTTTCCAGTCGCCATTGAAGAAGAAGCAGAAACGCAATAAGATGACGCCAGTCAAACCTCAAACGGTGACAAACAATGTGGAAAAACATGATGGAAATTTACTGTCATTCATGCATGTTTCAAGTATTAATTTGAGGAGTATTACAGTGTAATCATCAGTCCACACAGATCTGATGTTATCATCTGCCAATGTTCTTGGTCTCTTCTGTGGATGATTAAGTCACATGCTTCATGTGTGTCATGATTTCCATTGCATTTCCTTTTATTGATACGCCAACTTTTCTCTTCAGCAAACACAGTGTAAAAACATTTGTCAATATTGCGTATTTTTTTTAATTTTCTGCATTTCCACTCAGGTTTCTTTATGTGCAAATTGAAAATTTGAATACAAACAGGCGGATGGAAACATACCTACATAGGCAGCACATTCCTCTCTCTCCCTGTCCTCTCCCGTCACAACATCCACCTCATGTGTATCTGATCACCTCTGACCTATTTTGGTGTGCTCATCAGGCAAGCATGACGTTTTTCTACAGATTAGTGTGTGTGTTTGATAAGATAGCAGGAGTTGTTGCCCTTTGTTACATAGTTGCAGCACTGAAACAGACATGCATCCCTACACTGAGAGAGATTTCTGAGTGCATGGAGGGTTTAAAGAGCAAAAAAAGTCACTACTCTGCAGATGTGATGATGAAGATCTCTTTCTAAAATGAGATTATCTACAGCCTAAACAACGTGACATCAAAATGTCTCCTAAAGTTAAAGGGAAACTCATTTTTGGAGGCACGTAGAGTTGTCAGCCCTTTTTAAAACCTTCTCATACTAGCTTTTCAAGGGATGTGGAGATTAATTGCATATTGTCGTATGTACAGGATTAGTCCTGAATGCTTGTCTAGTTGATCACCAGAAACAGCATAAAAGTCCATTTAAATGTTTTAGGGAGGTCAGCTGGTTAGTTACAGTCATCTTTCCAAGTACAGATTTGTGTAGTTGGATAAGCTATTTCGGGCATGTAAGTACCATCCTTCATTTGATTTTTCCCATAGAAAATATTACGTGACTCACAGTTCTTCAAAGTTTGGATGGGCAGGATATCCTCCTGGTTTAAGCATCTGTACAAAAGATGAACAACTGTGTTAGAAAATAGCTGGTTCTTAAAAATTCAAAGGTACGTCTGTGTACATTAGAGAAGTGAAGTACAACTCCCAAGGTGAATTTTGGCAATAAACATCCAATCACAGAGCTGAAACTTCTGTTATGTGCGCTGCTATTGGCAGGTGGAAGCTAAAGATTACGCTGTTGTGAAAAATAATAATACAATCTGTGGTTTAAATCAGTTCATTTTCAGATTATGGGTTCATTTTTGAGTAATTCAGTAATTCTATGGTGCCATGTTTTGCTCACAAAATCAGTTACAGTGTGTCTGGCTTCTTCTCCACACTAATGGTGGCGAGGCTCATGGGTATTGTAGTATTTAGAAGCGTCCACCATGCCAACATGATTTTGCTTGTGTCTCAAGTTGAAATGATTAAAACTGATGGTCAGAACATAAACCTATAGGACTGTTATATTATCTGAGTCTCATTTTCTATGTTAAGCAAAATTGAGGTCATCGTTAAAAGGAAAATTTGTGCAAAATTGTGCTTGGGAAATCTGTAGTGGTGATGTTTTCAACACGTGCCTCAATTGCGTCCTCATGTGCCACTAGGGTCATTATGCCAGTTGGTCATGGTGCCTCATGTGCAAAGAGAATGTATGTGTATGTGTGTGTGTGTGTGTGTGCACCAGTTGTCTCTCAGAGTGGACCGTTGGACCACAGCTGGTACTCAGCGATACAGTAAATCCGTCAGGAGCAGCTGTCATTCCAACTGAACTGTGGGAAAGTATCTAATAGAAAGCAACCAGCCAAGTACAGTGTGTTTATGCCAGTTATGATGTAGCGGACAAGAAAACTATACTGGAAAAACATACATACACATATACAGCATCTGCATATGTTTCATCTGACAACTTGATTTGTACATGTGAATCCAATTTAAACCTTTAAAGCGTTTTAGTGAACAAAACAGCAGCACAGCTGGAAAAAAACTTGCTTGATGGCTTCATCTGTACTTTAAGTGTGGTCTTCTCAGTGGAGCATTTCCCAGAGGAAAAAGAGAAGCCTGATGCTTTCACAATTGAAGCCGAATTCAAGTTGATTCAGACGCTGCTTCCCTGCTGACATGGTAAAGTGAATGAAAAGCTCCCAGGGCAGAACCTCGATTTCACAAATTGACCAGAATTTGTAATGAATTCAACCCAAATCTCTTCTGTCTGCAACAAAGACAGACACAAACAAATATACACAGAGACAGTTACACACTAAGGGTGCTCAGACCATGTAAATAATACACACAGTTGCAACAAAAACATTTTCACAATGACAACCCTTTATGTTTTTCTTTCAGCTCTTCTTTCATCCTCTGAGCTGGGGAGTAAAAATCCTGCTCTAATTACAAATGCACGATGTAGCCCACTTTTGGCTACAGCTAAAACTGCCTCCATAAGGCTGTAAAGCTTATACTCGACTGCACAATGAGGCTGCACGTTGCTCAATCTCTTTTGTTTCAGTTAAACGTGCAATATGTCACACAGGCAGAAACACACAAAATATCCTCTCCTCTTGCATGCTGATATGTCGTGTCATGTTGAACGCACATAGATGCAGGTCTAATACCGTACCATATACCCTTCAGTGCCATAGTATGGTAAATAAACCTCGTCTCTGATGGTGCAGATAGTGAAAAACACACTCTGATGATGGCTGAGCTTTTGAAGAAGAAAAACACATCCAATACACAGAGAAGGAAAGACGCCCTGATGAATTTAACACTGCTTGAGCTGCATCCACATACAGACTATGTAAACGTTATGTCACATTCAATCTGTGCGCGACGAGATAGCGCTGCTGCTACACAGACTCAGATCATAAACAGATTCAGAGGGCTGTCGTGGCAGTTTGTCACACAGATTTATTCTATTTTAACACACTGCCTTCTTTTCATCTTCCATGCAGGGCTGCACAGCCAGAAGCCTGTTACAGAATTATAATTGTGCATTGCAAGACTGTAAAATAAGTGGAGCGATTTTAATGTGAAAAAACCTGGTGATCCAGCATGAAACCTTCTGAAATGTAGGTTACTGTTGGGTGTTGTGTCCCATCTCGCTGGCCCAACTCACCACTCAACTTGCTGAGGATGAGTCCGGCTGTGTGCCTGGATTAATATTTCACTATTGTTGTACAAGGGATTTTAGTGTGTATGTGTGTGTGTGTGTGTGTGTTTGCAGATTCATCAGTGCAGCATGGTTGCATCTACTGTACTGCATGTCTGCCTGATTGCTTCTGCGAATGCATTCGCATACTCATTTGAGTGTGTGTGCTCAAGTGTGTTTGCATGCACACTTATGTGTTATTTTACAAAGCCATCATTACTTTATCGGGTCAAAGATCACTGTCTTGTTCTTGATGCTGGATAATGGGCTCTGCAGACCTGCCTCGCTGCAACAGGACATAAACTGTACAAAACAAACAACAAACCACAAGGACAGTTATCTTCAAATCTTGTATTATACAGTGGCTTCCAGTAAAGGTATTCAGATCCCTTCACTTTTTGCACATATGTCCATAAATGGACTTAGTTAATTTTATTGGGAATTAATTCCCAGGAGCATAGTTGGCTCCATCACTGTGAAATGGAAGAAGTTTAGAACCAAAGGACTCTTCTTAGAGAAAGCTCAGTAACCAAGTTAGAGTGGCCTTAGTCAGGGAGTTGAAGAACCCAATGTCCACTGTGAGTCTGTGACAGTCAGTCCTCTGCAGAGATGGAAGAACCTGCTGGAAGTACAACCATCTCAGAAGCACTCTGTCAGTCAGACCTTTAGGGTAGAGGAAGCTACTGCTGACTAAAAGGCATATGACAGCATGCCTGGAGTTTGTCAAAAGGCACTAAAAGGACTCAGAGAGCTTGGCAAATAGGATTCTCTCATCTAACAAGATAAACATTTAACTGTTTGACCTGAACTCCAAGAGCTAATATCTGGTGAAAACCAGGTACAGCTCATCACCTGGGTAATACCATCCCTACAGTGAAGCATGGTGATGGCAGCATTGTGCTCATAGGGCTGCTTGGTAAAGATGAATGCACTGAAATACCAAAAGGTTCTTAAAGAAAACCTGCACCAGAGTGCATACAACCTCAAACTGGGGCAAAGGTACACCTTTCAGCACTACAACAATCAGAAACACCAGCCACATAGCGATGGAGTTGATTTGGGGGTAAATCTCTGAATGTCCTCGAACGGCCGGACTTGAACCCCAGAGAACATCTGTGGAGAGACCTGGAGATGTTCACAGACGTTCCTCATCTAATCAGACTGAGCCTGAGAGGATCTGCCAGGAAGAATAGGAGAAACAGCCTAAATACTGGTTGCCAAACCAGCTGCCCAGTCACAACAATTCATTCTGATGGAATCACTGCAATAACACTGATTCCCTCATGGGGGCAAAATGAATCTGTGCAAAATGGTAAATTTTGACACGTGAATTTGCACCTTGTACCAATAGCAACTGTCTTGACATACAGAACAGAGAGATGGACATTAGAAAATGGAGAAAAGACAGTTATGAGACAGGAGTCGATGGTATAAATACGTTTTTTGAGTTGACTGTGTGGGCTTATTTTCCCATTAGCAACTGAGCAAACTAGCTTGCCCAACTACAATACTGAGAGCAAAATGCAAGGGGGGATTACATGGCACAATGCAGAGAAAACAGAAAGAAGCTATTGTGAATGACTAGAACTAGCATGTTACTGGCTCGCTAGTATGTTAGCAGTTAGCTCTCCGGCTACAATAGTATACCAACTAGCCCTGGGAGTCATTCTCCAAGCTTCTAGAATCACGTATTTCACAAAGACACATGGATGAATTTTACCGTAACCCAAGAAGACTTGAGCCTGTATTTGCTGTCAACAGCTACGAAGTGCTGAATCAAGTCTGAATAATGGGAATAACGATTTGTGTTTTTGACTTCGTCATTTTGGGATTTAAAAGAATTAATTGCTAAAAGTCAAAGTCAAAAATCAAATCTACACAAATCTAACACAATAAATAATTTAAAATGTCTGAATACTTTTTCAATCCAATGTTTATGTGTTGACACTGACAGTTCACCATTACTTAATGCACAGTAGTCTGTGGTTTTCTCTGTCGCTCCTCTACTTACCGTGGGCCAGGAAACATTGTGTTAAGGTACAACAGTGTGTAGGAGTGTTTATGAGCACAGTGACATATGATCGCTGATACACAAATGTAATAAAAAGTAACTATTACAATTATGCTACCTAGGTCTGGCACAAGAAGCAACCATCTGTCTGTCACATGGTCATGTCAACAAAACTAGATTACATATTAAAGAAAATATATCAATATAACTCTTACTCTTAGATTATTGTGTGAAATATAACAGTTGAGAATATTTATTACTGAGTCATAAAAAAAATGATATTGTTAAGTGAATAGTGCACGTTGCCTTTCCCTCAAGAATTGCCAGTTGGTAATTTAGCGATTTCTCCTCCTCCGGCTCTATAATGGGCTTGTCATGCTGTGCTGCTCAATGCATCTTCAAAAGGAACCAACTCTCTGTGGCTCAGAGGCGAGGGCTGTAAACTAGGTCGCCAGAATGAGCCAAGGAATTTTGCAAGACAGGAAAGAAAGTTTGTGTGTATGTGTATGTGTGTGTGTGTGTGTGTGTGTGCGTGTGTGTGGGGGGGGGTTAAAATAGTGCATTATTAAGGTGTAATCGCTCGGGCCTGAGTGAATGCTTCTGGTTGGATTTATTTGGGTCTGGGGAAACACTTCAAAATGTTGCTTTTTTGCTTTAAAAATGCCATAAAGGCATTAATTTATTTAAGAGGCACGTTTGTATTGTTTGTTTAGAGAGTTACTGTATGTAAAACTAAGGCAGAGTTGAAGGTAAGATGAGGGTGAAATCACGAGGGGTACGGCGAGAGAAGAGGACAGAATGTTCCTCTGCCAGCATTGTCGACAAATTCAGACAACAACTATCTCAGATAAGGGCATGTTTTAACCTCTGAGGCCTTGTGCATGAGCATTCAAATGCACCACTGCCTCCCGTGTGGAAGAGGTGGAAGATAATGATGATGGTATTCCCCCTGTCTCCATCCGTTTTTGTCTGATTGACATCGTCCCATCTGCAAGAGGTGTCACACCATTAAAGGTCCCCTCCCTTTCTCTTTCGGCCCTAATGCTGGTGGTTAGGGGGGGTATGAGTGTATGTGTGTGTGGCTAATGGTTTGAGATAGGGGGGTTCTTGCATGTGAGGATAATAGCCTAGTTGAGTGCCAGACCCAGGAAGCTTTTACATTTGACGAGGTGAGATCCCGTGGGCCTTTTCAACATCTTACTGTCAAACAGAGAACACAAACTGCAGCTGAGTGTGTGTGTGTGTGTGTGTGTGTGTGTGTGCATGTGAGAGAGAGAGAGATAGAGAGAGAGAGAGAGAGAGATAAAGATTCAAGAAGAAAGAGGGTAAAGAGGTATTGGTGTTGGTGTGAATGTGTGTGAGCAAGTGTGCCACAGTAGTATCTTTGTTAAGCTCGTGTATGCATGTGACCAGTAAAAAAATGGCACCCTGGGGGCTTATAATTCAACTGCATTTCTCCTTTAAAACTCAGAGCTGCATGTCTAAGTCATGAAATATGTAAACAGAGACTCTGTAAACAATTTTGTCATAAGCCTAGCCCTTTGTGTGCGTGTGTGAGTGTGTGAGTTGACAGTTGTGGATGTGTGCCTGCAAGCATGCATGGGCGTGTATGTGTGTGTCTGCTGTACGAGTGTGTAGAAAGGTTGTAGATGAATTATAGAGAGGCACTGGCTTTCTGAGATCAGGCTATCAGAGAAGGGTAGCAGCTGTAGTTGCAGCTGATGAACATGGTTCTGGTCCAGCATGCATATAATCTTTACATTCTTTGACCTGCCTTTGCACGCAGCCTGACACACTGATATAGTTAATAATACACTTAGCAGATCCTGCTAACTTGCTAGTGGTGCTACAGCTAACTGCCATGCCTCTTAGCTTTGAAAAGTTAGCAGTTTTGCTAAGTTTCTTTAAAGCCTAGAAAAAAATGTAAAATTCAAGACATCACTCATGACTAAAAAAACAAAAAGTAGCTTCTAGTTCAGATTTGGCTCATCTGCGATGTAAATGCATGTGGTTTTTATGTGTAATTTACTGGTGGAGGGACAAGTATGTACCCTATTAGCGTGGTTTTCCCACATAGCCCTGCCTGTGGTTGTGGGATCAAAAGAAGCAGAAAAAGGCAAATTCTGGTGGTTGTTCATGCGAGAATTCTCATGTGAGAAGTAGAAGCCTCAAATAAGGACTGGTTAATAAAATGGCCTGGAAGTGAGCAGACATTACAGCTCATATTTCAGCTGTATAGCTGATGCATGAAAGTGGTGGAAAATGAAGGCACTGCTTCTAAAAAAGGAGTGAATATAAGTGAGAATAAGTTAGTTGAAGGCAGTAACATATTTTATTTCTTTGCTTTTCACACTGGGTGGATGCAGCTTTTCTGGAGAGACTTTACACTAAATACATGCAGTAAAAGAACGAGCTTCCTAGATTACTCATTTAACAAGACTAAGAGTCTACATCGATGCTAGCGGCTCTGTGAGGCTGTACTGAAGCTGCTGCTGTACTCCATCATAAACGCATGTCGAATGGTCGAATAGCTACAGAAACCCCCTGCTCCCACACCTTTCTGACATTGGAATTGGGTGGCTGTGTCTGACAATTTCTGTTACTTTCCAAAATCAGCAGTCCAACATTCACACCTGCCTCGTGCAGCAACTGGCCAGCTGTGTGGAGGTGAGAAAGGTGGTGGGCATGGTTTGAGCCTTTTTTCTCATTCTTTACACAAAATTTTTATTGCATTTACAACCAAGTTCCAGATAAGACTGTTGAATGAGGAATGTAAGCCGTTATCCCCATATTTAAATGTGATTTATCATGTTTCCCTCTGTTCTATGACGGCTAGCTTTTCACCCCTCCTTTGAATGTGACCCTTCAGAAATGCTATAAACAAACATTTTCCTCGTGACGGGGTCGGACAACATCTTGTACAAACTAGTTCTTTGCTAGCCTAACTGAGCCCTTAAGGGGCCGGTATACTCCTTCGGCAGTTTTTTTTTACTCCACTACATTTATTTGACAGCTTTAGTTACTTTTCAGATGAAGATTTGACACAATGGATAATATAACAAGTTTAAAATTACAACACATTGTTAAAGATGAAACCAGAGGTTTCCAACCTTTTTGGCTTTTGATGTCTTTGATGTCGACTTCTCACATGGTTTAATTTCAATAAATGTTCAAATGATCCAATATTTGAGCAAAAATCACTGGTTTTTAGATTAGATTAGAGGATATGATTAGAGGAAAAGTCCAAAAAGAACTTTGTTTTTTCTTCTTTCCTCTCTCATTAATCATCTCACAACGCCTTAGATTTATCATTGTAAGAATCAGTTCTGCTTGACCATAATTTATAGGCATGCTAACATACTTATAAAGACAATGCTAACATGCTAATGTTTAGCAGGTATAATGTTTACCATGTTCACCATCTTAGTGCAGCTGAAGCTGATGAAAATGTCAGTTGTTGACACAATTAAATTTTGACATGATTCAATTCATCCTGTGGGAAAATGAACGTGTGGACCAAATTCAATGGCCATCCGTCTAATGACAGATTTTGCTCAAAACCACAAAAGTCATCTCATTGTAGGGCTGGAGGAAAAGTCAGGGAATAAACAAATGTAGGATACATTGTGTGGTCACCATGAATGTCTGTAAATAATTTCAAGGCAAAACATCTAACACTTGTTGAGGTATTTCAGTCTGGACCAAAGTGGTGGACTAACCTACTGACATGACTTTTTAAAATGATGCAAAACATGCATAGAAAACATAACAGACATAGAAAATCAATTTTTAAATCTCAGGCTAGAGATAACAAGTGGAAGAAACAAAAAGATTGACATAATATGTGTTCACTGCCTGGTGATTGAACCAAGGTTACAAGAATGGGAATCTTGTATGATACCACTGGACTAGTAATGATAAGCAATGATGGAGATCAAGCTGAGAGATGAGAAAACAGCAGTGGAGACAAAGATGAGGGTGAAAAGGAGGACATTAACATGGAAAAGAAATGGAAGGGAGGGGGTGGGGGGGGGATCAGAGGCAAATAGGGTCAGGAAGAGAGGATTAGAGAGAGAAAATAAAGAATAGGAAAAAGACATGGTTCCCATATGGAAAGATTTTACAAGAATTCCGATTTGACTTGTCTTTGGAAATGGAAAGTCAAACCTTTGGTGAATTGTGGAGTGGTCATATCACGAAGGATTTAGCCAAAACACTTTTCCATAAAGCGATGGTTGTGAAAATGAAAAGAGAAGCAGAAGAAATCTGTCTGCTCATGCAGAACATGTGAGGCAGGGGGGAGGGGGTAATGTAGTATGTACAGTATGTCTGATATGTGTGTGTGTGGGTGTGTGTGTAGCTCACATGAGCAGTGAAAGAAAGAGGCCAGGTAAATATAGAGTTGAAATCCTGAGTGTGAGGCCAGATGAAGAGCTGATTCAAAAGATCTGCAGCTTCTAATGTCAACACACACACACAGCTTCAGTCTGCAGGGAGAGCAGCATGGCTGTAACTGAAACACAACAATCATATATCTACATATCTGCTTTTAACTTGAAATATTTTCCTCAGACTGACTTGTAGATGAGTGCTTTGCTTTGTGGGAGAGATGAGACCCACTCTGATCTACTGGCTGTCACTTCAAATGTTTATCTGCCAATTATAATATAATATTTTAAAAGGGCTGAATTTGAACAGCACATTTTATGTTAAAGGAATACATTTTGGGAAATACTCTTTGTTTTCTTGCAGAGAGTTACGTGATAAGATCAATACCACTCTCATTTCTGTGTGTTAAATATGAAACTGGAGCCTGGAGGCGATTAGCCTAGCTTAGCACAAAGACTGGACAACTATTCCTGTAAGTATACAGTTTACAATAAATAATGTCAGAGTTCTCCTGAAAAAATATTCATGAACCACAATCAAAAGCCCAGGCATATTATGTGTGTTACAATCAAGTCCTCAGGAACAGCGCCTAGTGGCCAAACCGTGTAATTACAACTTCCAGGTCCATCGCGTGATGCAAACCGGCCCAAAAAGCATTTTTCCCACACAAGGACCAGAAAAGGAGCAGCTGTAAAATGGTGAATACAGTTTTTGAACTTCTTAATCCCAATGAAATGACTTGGTTTATTTCCAGAATTTGATTCATTCGTTCCAATGACATTTGGAAAGTCTAGAAGAGTCGTATGATTAAATAATTTTATCCCATTCAAGTGAGCGGAGAGCTGACCAGAAGTTAGCTGACTTGGTCAGCCGAAGTCTTGGACGAACTTGAGAAGGACTCTTCTGAGTATGTTCCATGGGCCCAAAAAACACAGAGGTGTGAGGAACATTCACGTAATTACTCTCAGCTGGAAGCCGATTCTTTGGCGTCATGCTCCACTGAGCAACTTTCATAGGAATGAACGGGGTGCCATCTTTGAACCTGGTATCCACCTCTCCTTCACATTTTTTTTCACTTGTTTTAGTTATGATAGAATCATGCTCATGACTGCTGTTCATTTTTTTCATGATATATATTTTTATTATAATTTTATTTAAACATAGCTCTAACTGTTAATGTAATATCTCATAAAGTCAATAGTACCATTGACGTGATATAATTAAATATGTAATAAAATAACATAAAAGCATAAAATAACAGGTTTTTAGTCCATTTTGAGGATTTGACAGATTATCCAGTGCAGTGAATTTCCCTTTTAAATTCCTCTTGGCATAAGGATGAAAACTATTGAATAAACAGAACAGACAGATATTCTGATCGTTACAGTTCGAGTCAAATGATGTAATATCTTCATTCTGAAACATCAGCAGTGTAATCTCTGTTATGGCTTTGACTGGGGTGCTTCTTTATGTGAACGTCTGTTTTGATTGGTTCAGCTCACAGAGGCCTCTGCCTGATGACCTACAATTTCCCTCATTATACGGAGAAGAAACAGGGGTACTCAGAGGGGAAAGGGTGATTAGAGTAATGATTATAGTAAACCTCTTTCATATTGTCTGCTGGGTACATACTGTAAATGAAAGGGGGATAAAAAGAGGATGAGAAGAGGAGTCGCAAAGAGAGAGTAGGGGGTGATAACGGAGGCAGGAGATGAAAAAAGACTACAGAGGTTAGAGAGCAAATAAAAATAGATCAGACAGTAAACAGTGAATACATGGGGACCTGTGAATGCATGAATAAGATTCAATAGACAGAGCTTTTGGGTTGAATTTAAGGAGAAGGTAGCATATAAAAAACGAGATAGATGGGGCCAGAAAGGAGATGAGGGCAGATTATGGTATATTGTAGTTGACTCCAGGCTTACAGCTGGTTGATTGTTCATCTGTCTGTTTTCCCCACAGACTATTGGATATACGACCAATCCTCTTACATATACCCCGACCTGCGGCCATCTAATCCTCAACCTCTTATTCCCAGTCAGCTCCACACAGTTACAGAGCACTGCAGTGTTTTACCCAACCTGCTTCAGTCATTGATTGGAATGGCCTTTCATTGGAAGCGTTTGCTGTTGCCTGCAGTGACGCCAGGAGAGTTGTAAAAAAATGCTTTTGTACTTTTTAGCTCCTTTGGTTCCATTTTGCTTAAGTCTATTATCAATGCTAGAACAGAAACAGTCTTTTAACGTCTGGCCCTCAATCTGCTATAATACAATCCCACAAACACATGTCAAGGGTTTGATTTGCTAATTGGATCCAGAGACAACATTAAGTAAAACTGCCGTATGTGGGGTTATGAACTTTATCAGTCTTCTCATCTAACTCTCTGCAAGAAAGGGAATAAGCTTATTTCCCAAAATGTCAAACTACTTCTTGAAGGTGGGTGGACGTGAAGGTTTGGATGACTTAAGAATGGAAGTTGACTGAAGCTGGATTTACCGCCATTTATTGAAACCGTAAACACATCTTTGCCATATTAAGTTGATATGGCAAACCTGTTAGCACATAATTCCTTATTTACATATCCTGTGGACACAGAGCAATGTTATCATTCATTTGGAGTCATTTTTGTGCCCACCTACTGAGTGTAAGTCCAATATTCACTCTCCTTTTTGCTCTGTTTTTGGTCTCCAGTAACTCCTGAAGAAAATATCTGGCTTTTTAGCTGCTAAATGTTCCACTGTTTTAGCTCCTTTCAGACATGCACCCTGTCACATTCATCTGATGGCAATTTAACATATCGGTCTCATGTCTGAATAGACGCCCATGTCACTTTTATGTCATAGTCACACCAGCAATCTTATTAGGTTGGACCTAGTGACATTTTCCTAACACTTTGAACATGGCACAAGTCTGAACTGAATGCTGCCACTTTAATATATTTATTATCTCAATCAGCATTTATTATTCACAAATAAAATCAAATCAGTTAAATAAACTTTGAAAAAAATATATATATATGAAGGGAAATCACAACTTAACGTCTTGTCATTCAATGCATGTGCATGTTGGACTTTATAAAACAGGCAGCAAAATTTGATGTCTAACGATTTTAAATGATAAAATTTAACGTGAAAATGTATCAGCAGGTTCACTGTGAGATGTGGGGGAGAGTGTCCCTCATGCTCACAGTAAAATAAGTTTTATAATCTATCAGTGATACAGCCTGAGAGAACAGAAAACACTCTTCCTTCGTTATATACTCTTCACTGCTCTCTCTCCATAGATGTCCTGTTATGTCTGAACCAGGCTGTAAGGAACTTTCATTTATCAGATAGATGAAGCCAGCAATCTTATGTGCTCCATGGCTGAAAATGTATAGTTTTTTTTGCTGAAAACATCTGCCTGCTGCAGCTGAGCAGGAGTCAAGCTACCCAGATTTGGAGAACATTTTGTTATTATCTGTGCATCATCAGACTGTTGTTCCAGGTTTGCAAAGTGTAAACAAAGTGTTTTTTCAGGCAGCAGCCCTCATGGAAGGACTGAAGCTTGGCAAACAACATTCATCACATGTCTGTTATTCACACATTGACTCCTTAACATTCTGGCTTTATGTTATGCAACACTGTCCATTGACTCATTGAGGCATTTCAGCATACAGTGAATCATCAATGGTACTTTTCCCACATTTTTCTCTCTCAGAGTTCTTTTTAACATGTCCAAGGTTATAGAAAGGACAGTAAAGATCAATAACCAAGGTGTGAGTATCAGTTTCTGTACAAACGATTTAACATCAGTGCCTTCATGAATAGTCTGCATTCTTATCCAGCTGACCTCATCTGGCAAAACACACTTCTACTTTCAAAATAGATTTAGTAGACAAAACTGTATTTTTGGTTCTAATGGTATGTTGGAAAGTACAGCTGGTATTGTAAGCATGTAGAAGGAATGATAAAAACATAACTGAAAATAATTCAACACCCCTCATGAGTATAATGTTGTATTATCTGTAGTAAACAAATATGAAATGCTGTCACTTAGGAGAATTGGACGGGGCATAAAGGATAGAAATATTGATGGTATAGAAAAAAGCCCCACTAATTTAAATAAACCTATCTCCCTCTCAATACTCACTGATGCAATCTGTTACATCCCCACAATGCAGAAATGATTGGCTCAAGTGTTTATTATTGAGATCGGAAGCCTTCAGTGCAACAGTGCAAAGTCAGATCAGATTGGTAAGTGTGGGCTGAGAGAGGAACAACTGGTGTTCGTGGGTGTGTTGAAACATTTGAAATAGTTGAAATTGTGAGAGAATTTATAAATGGAAGTGCTGAAAGAAAGTTAGAGTGAGTGATGTTGAAGCGTTCATTTAGTGCCAAGTGAAGTTATCAGTTGAACTGAAAGTGCTGAAAAGAGTAGAAAATATAGGTTGTAGCTAGAAGAGTCAGTTGAAGTGTAAGTCGTGAAAGAAAGAAATACCAGTTGAAGTGTATAAAGCAAGTGTGAGTTGATAGTGTATGAGAGTGGAAGTTGTGGGACTTAGCTTAAGGCTTTTTTTCCAGGTGAAGACCGGAGACTTGAAAGGGTGGTAGTGTTAACTGTGATAGTGTAAACTGTGAAAGGAGTTGATGTGTTAGTTTAAGTGTAATCACTGGAAGTAGATGAACTTACAGCTAAAGAATAAGAGATGAAATCAGTGGAGTTCTGAAAGCAGTTGAATTGTCATTTGAAGAGTAAGAGATGAAAGCAGATGAAATGTCAGTTTAAGAATAAGCAGGCATTCAGCCCTGTGTTAAAACAATGCAAGGTGCTTTGTTGGTGGGGGCGTGTTGAAAGATGAGGCTTTGTTTTTTCATGTGGGAGTCAAATCAGTCTGAATGCCACCTAAGAGATAAAACAGTTCATGTCAGTTGACATGTCAGTGGTAAAAGCATTTAAAATTCCAATGCAAGTAATTGCAAAGTTGGAATAAAAGCACAGATGTCCTAAATGAGCCCAACATTTTGAATGAAGTCAGTAGGAAAATGTATGAAGTGTCCAGAAAAATAAAAATAAAGCTATGAATCTGAGTTTAAAAGTGTGTCCAAACAGAGAGCGAAGCATATTTTCACTTCACGTGATATTGCACAAATTTAACCACTGGACCATTTGTGCAATCCCCATTAATTCACCCCAAACAACCACTTTACTGTCTGTGAAGACATTAGACGTAAACAAGCTAGAAATGGATGCATTGACAGTGTGTGTGGGAGTTTGTCTGTGTGTGTTGACACTGAAATTAGATTGCACCACCTCTACAATTTGCCTTGAGCTTTGTCTTAACACAGCAAGTTTGTGCCGTTCTGAAGGAAACACACAAATAGACTTCATCCTCCAATTAAAGCATTTGTCTTTTTCTCTTCTTGTCAAGAATTTCCCATTTGAAAAAGTTCTCAGTAGTATGCTCACTTGTTTTCTCTAATTCAGTCCTATCACTGGAGCTGCTGTTCGTACACCACAATGTAACCTGAGGCAGAACAGAGCAACAGTGTGGAATTTCACTGGAGAGAGTGTGTATGTCTGTATGTGCACGTGTGTGACTGACTGCTAGACAGTGTTTGCTATATCTTTCTATCTCTGTGTTGGTGTATATGTGTATAAATATAAATAAATATATATAATATATAATATATATGTGTGTGTGTGTGTGTGTGTGTGTGTGTGTGTGTGTGTGTGTGTGTGTGTGGAGACATGGTTGTACTTCTTTTATGGTCACCTTGAGGCGAAGGACAGCTAATACCACACTGTTGTTGATTTCTTTTCCTGATCCGGGCTTAATACATGTTATTATAGTGTGCAATGTTGTCATCGTCTCCACACTGCAGGGCCTTGTCCTCTGTTGTATTCTCATGTCACTAAAACCAGGTAAGAGACCTGATCCAGCTGCTGATTGTGTCAGAGCTAAACATTACCGCTCCGAGACACACACAACCCATTTTCCACTCTGTCGTTTTTCTAATTCCCTTTCAAGAATGACTCAATGTTTCTCTGCCACTGATCGACCACTAAATGTTTTTCTCATAGGAAAAAAGGTTTTATCATATCCCTCTCCACAGGGAGGTCATAGGTCAGGTTCAGCCTCAGAGGTCCTGGAGCTTGAAGGGATTCTTGTTCAATGATATATCAGCATTGCAGCAACAGTTGGGATCAAACTCTTATCACACAGTCTGCAGTCTGTGTGTTTAGACGGCATACAAAGCAAATTTTAGAGTGTGCGATTGCATACAAAGTGAATGGGAAGACAAGACTGGACGCAAATTTACCCGGGACGGTGCAAACTGATGTGAAGATGTGTCCAGACAAGTTGAAAATATTTAAACTCGAGCAACAAATTTGTTTGTTTTCTGGGGCTTTCTGAATCTACTTCATACACATACAGAGACAAAAGTAAAAACAAACTCAAATTCCAGTAAATGCAAGAAAAAATTTCACTTGGCTTTCCGTCTGAACACACCTTTATGAGTGCTAAATGTACAGAGAAGAAAGGAAAAAGGAGAAAGACTGGAAGGAAATAACAGAAAGAACTGGAGTTTGTGGTGACTTTTGAGATCCGTCCGAGGCTGAGCTGAGCACAAACACACACAGATGAACTGCCACACACATGGTCCGCGTGTGCATTGCTAGCTAGCTTACAGCTAACATCTGTACATTTGGTGCATTGGCTGTTTGGGGCGACACCGTCACAGAAAAATCTTTGTTCATTCTTTCTGTCCCTCTTTCTATTATTTCTTCAAAGATCTTTTCTCTCTTAATGCAAATACGGAATATTTTTTATATTTTAAACCTAAAAATTTTCCCTGAAACAAGTGCACATGAGATTGAAATGAGATCATTTCACAACGCTGCACATTTGAGGATTTTTCTTTATTCATTTAACTTGACACCACTGGAATGATATGCCTAATTCTGTGTGTTCTCAATGCACAGCTAATGATTTACAAGAATATTTCTGGTACAGTAATAAAAGAGAAACTGCCTCTGCAATGTATTCCTATATATAGTTCTTATACATAGAAACCCTCTTAAGATGCATTTTGGTCAGAAATTGTTCATACACTGAAAAAAGACTTCAGGTTTTGATTGCATGGCGTAACTTACGTATTACAAATAAGTGAGGTGGCAAAAAAATGAAAGTTTGCTACAGAATATATGGCTAAACAGGTTCTTGAGGTGGATGCTTTTGCAGTGGTTGTCTCCTTCATCTTTCACTTTTTATCTTGTCATCCTAACTGAGCTGTCAACTACTTTAAATCCTCTCCACTTCCAACTCTCCCCCTTTTAAAAGGTTATATCAAAATCACACATCACGCTCCAACACACACAAGCAAGCACACACACACACACACACACACATACACTCCCACATGACTTACAGAGACTGAATCACCTGTGGCCGTCACTGTGACGTCAGTCTAGTTGAGAGGAATTGACTCTGACCTAGACACACGCACACAAACATGCTCTTACATGCACACCACAGGAACACAAGCACACTCTCACATGCACCCGCGCACAAACAGTTCCCCCAGGTAACAGGGAGTGTTCCTGAGGCTGTGCGTGGTGTCTTATCAGCCCTAAATCATTTGCTGTCTGTACTCTCAGACAGGAAACACACAACAAACGCAACGCTTGTGCAACTTCTGAAAACAACTTCCTATTTTTCCATTTCTGTTTTAAGTTCCTCCCTATTCTTTTCTCTGTGCTTGCTCTTTTACTTCTTATTTTCAAATGTCACCCAGTCCTGATTAACCTGCACAGATGTCATTGTGTCTGGCTGCTCTGTCTTCCTCTTTATGTTTCTGCTCATGCTAAATAGGCTTGTTAAAGTTTGTGGCACAATCAGTGTGAACTGTGGGCTGCATAGCTCACACAGTTGTGATGTTACAGTGTTTGAGTTTGAAGTATCTGTGTTTCAAAGTTAGTATTGAGTAGGAAATCATTGATTATGCTAACCTCACTGACACTATTTGGTCATTTAGTTAGTCTGGTACTATTAGCATAATGTTTTCTAAGTTGAGGTATATTTTTGTCAATTATAATACAAAAACTTCCCAGTTTACATTGTTGTTATATAGCATTTTAATCAGGTCGAAGTGTCACATCAGTTCTGTCAATCATAGAACCTTCTTTATTTGTCTCTTTAAACAGGACATAGCAAGCTAATATTAGCTTTGTTAGTCAGCTCATTTAGCTAAGTATCAGTTACACCTGGCAGTTACTGTGTGTAGATATTTAGTAACAATATTGAACATCTATTTTATTTCAGTGATGCCTAAATCTCCACTTAATGAACACTTATGTTAAAACTATGCCAAGTCTGAACCGCAACCAGCTGCTGTTGGCCTCACTGCATCTGCACTCCTGCATGTTTTATGTAATAATATTCTTCACCATCATTAAAAAGATGTTGCTACAAGCTGATGTGGAGCTGAATGCATTATGGCAGAAACATCTAATTTTGTATCCCAACGACAATGCTTGATGCAGCTGAAATGCATGATGTAATTACAACTGTTAATGCATGCACACGTAATTATAGCCATGCACACACAAATCAGATACACGGGAAACGGTAAAGGACGCCTCTTGAGGCCCTCAATTAAAAATTAATGTTATGCTCTGGTGAGCTCTTGGCTGTATCCGCTGAATATTTGATAAACAGTCTGAATTTACTTTTGGCACTGGCACCATTATGTTGCTTTGGGTATATGGGACAGGAAGCCACTCTCCATTACTTCCTGTCTGATAACGCCGATCTCTGGGAGACCAGGAGGAAACCCCACCAGGAGTAACAGAGATGAGGAGAAAGGGAGCTGAGGCATCAAGTTGACTGCCAGGTGATAAAACACAAACAGGAGAAAACTGGAGAAGAAGCTGTAACATGGATGCATTTACAAGAGAATATAGTGATGCACGTTATTCAGTTATTCTGGAAGATGCAGAGACAAAATGGGACCTTCCATGCAATTGTCTAATCAAATAAATAAGATAAAAGGCTGAGAAAGCATTTATGTATGAGACAAGATGGCAGAGAGAGGGGGATGATAGACAGTTTGAGAGAGCAGCAGTAAAAAGACCCAGACAGCAAGAAAAACATACAAAGACAGCATGGCAGCAACGGTGTCACAAGATCCAAGGACTTGTTTTGTCTTTGTGAGAATCAGAGAGAAGAGGAGGAGGGAGCCAGGAGCTACATGTGTATGTGTGAAAGAGAGAGAGAGAGTGAGTGAAAGACAGGATGAAGTGTATGTTGCTGTGTGTGTGTGTGTGTGTGTGTGTGTGATGGAGGGTGGAGGGACTCCAGGGAAAAAGAACCTCGACTCAGCCTTCAAAAATCCCTTTCATGTGTGATTGGGGTTGTGCCTCTGTCTCCTCGTTATCTCCCCACACAGGCCGGGTCGCTTTCTCCGCACTGGCTGGCTCTGTAACCGACACCAAGTCTCTGCAACACAACTTTGGCCTGCTTTCTTCAGTCTGCTTCCTCTGTCTAAACTAATTTGAATAAGGGTGAGAAGCAAATGGCTCAAATAATGCTCTATCTTACTCCTGTTTTTGACCTGACACACGTCTAAGCATTTGCATATCATTACCAAAGATGAAGGCCTGAACTTCACTGAATGGAAAGGAGGATTAGATGAAAAATGACTTTTTAGAGTTGCAGTGACAAGTGATATTATCTAATAACTTTCATTATTGGCTGAAGTGATAATCAATGGAATGAATGGGCTGCTGCCAGCCAGTGCACTATAAAAAACTCTCCATCTATTGTAGTGAAGTAATTTAGGGCTGAGAACATTATTTTTTGTAAATCATACTTGTCATAAAGAGTGATCCATCTTGTGATTCAAAATTTTTTCTCTTACATGTTTCAAGAAACGTCATGAATCAGTGAACTTATCTAATGCAGCGGAAAATTTACTCTGAAACGTAATTTTCATGGTAATATCCTGATGGTTTACATCATTGTCTAGAAACATAAACATCTGATTGTCTAAGCTCAAATCTGAGCATGAAGATATGAATTGATGATGTCATGAGGTGACGTAAGCTGGTCCTCGGACAGTGAACTAGTGATGTGTCTGTGAGATAATACACATTTTTCAGGTATTCTGTGGTTACCTGACAAAGCCCCACGTCTAAAATTAATCGCTAAACTTTTAATGAATAAGTAATAAGAATTATTATTGTATTGAGCTTTTTTGCTCCGAAGATATTCCATTAAAATTAATTGAACACAAGGTTTTCAGCTGTGAATCAAATAACTCATATCACAGTAAAATCACCGCTAGTTGTGTCAGAGTGTTCGAGGGTTAGACAACACAATGTCATGTCTACTGTCTATTCGCTCACTGCTGTATAGCTCAGGGAGAGACTGACTAAAATTCAATATCACAGAGGACATGTGAATTATGTTTAAAGGTCCAGTTTGTAGAATTTAGTGGCATCTAGTAGTGAGGTTGCAGATTGCAACCGACTGAATATCCCTCCCCTTCCAAGTGTGTAGGAGAACCCAGGTTGGCCATGAAACTCACGAAAAACGTGAAAGGCCCTCTCTAGAGCCAGTGTTTGGTTTGTCTGCTCTGGGCTACTGTAGAAACATGGCGGTGCAACATGGTGGCCTCCATGGAAGAGGACCCCCCCCCCCCACCCTATATAAATATAAAGGGAAGATACCAGTAGTAGATGTCATTTTAAGGATTTTAACGTGGTAATTGGGGATGCACCAATCCAATACTGATATTGGATATCGGGTCCGATACTGACTCCAGTAGCTGGATCAGGTACCAGTGACAATGGGGCTGATCTCAGGGTTGATGCTTTTGTTTCAGCATTGTGAAGCACAAGGCTTAATAGACAGTACAAAGTGTACCCTTATTCATAACACTATGTGAAGTTGTTTTGGATGCTATCTTTAGTAATAGCAGCAGTCCTGAGGAGCTGGTGTAGCCCCAATAAGACGTGTGGTCTAAAATGTAACGGCAAAACACCTCCACTAATTAAATCCAATGCAACATAGAACTTAACAAAATCCCCTGACTATCTATTTTCTAACCACTGTGGTTATGTCAAAGCAAGTTACGAATAAAAGTCGAGTGTTTGATTATTTAGCAATGGCTGGCAGTTAGCATTAGCTCTGCTCCTAAGGCTCACTTTGGGTGCTTTCCCCTCTGGGATTACTTTCCTCTCTCGGTCATGTTGCTGTCACTCTGGCACCTCTGAGCCCTCCAGTAAAAAATATAAGGTCTCAGCTTTACTGTCAGTTGCCTTAGAAAGTTGGATTTGTTCAGGTTTCTGTCCTCTTTTCAAAACAGTAACATTATGTGTGTGTGTGTGTGTGTGTGTGCACTGCGCACAGTAACGTTAAATGTTAGACTATGCATATAATATCAATCTCGATAATGTCATATATCTGGATTGCAGTCCAAGACCAATGTTGTTGCATCACTGCAGCTAAATATTAGCAACTCAAATCTATATGCTATCTTGAACACACCCCATTCCTCCTGTAAACAAATGACTTCACTCACTCAAGAATTCATGATTATATCATTTTAAACAAATAAACATATTCATCTTGTTTTACAATATTAAAAGCAAAGTCAAGTCTGATGTTGCCTTACCCATAAAAGAATGATCCCAGTCTCTTCCACACAGTGAGGCATACAGCTGATTAATTAAACACTGGTATCGGATTTGTACTTGGTACTGGCTGATACCCAAAGCCCAGGTATCAGTATCAGTATCAGTATCAGTATCGGTATTGGGACTGAAAAAGTCGGATCCCTAGTGGTAGCCTAATTATACTTTTTTTTGTGAAAAGAGAATTTCAGACACACATTATTGTTCTAAGCAGAGTATTTTATATGTCATAATACATGTCTGGATGAGATCTTTAAAAACTGTATAATAAGACTGGACTGTATCTATCTAGCCACCCAAAACTATTTATACCCACCCAGTAAGATAAAAAGTTGCCATTTGGATGGAAACATCAGCTCTGTCATCAGATGGTCTGCAAATTTGCATGTGAAAGTTTACCAAAGAACTGGACCTGAAAGATTTGCATGGATTTCTTTGTTGTTTTACATGCTGGTGTGACCAGGCTTTCAAGGATATTTTTAGGGATTTTGCATCTGACGGTAATGTGACTAAATGACCTAACAGGATCATTTTTGCATTGTGATGCCAAAATGTTTGACACCCCCAACTTCTTATCATCTACAAAGAGATGCTGGTGGATGTTCAAGAGTTTTCTTAGGTGTTGATCAGCTGTCATAGAAAATGACAAAAGCTCTAGCGGGAGCAAAACATTGTTTCTGATCCACTGCAGAAGATCATCCTGAAGCTGCTAAGGTATTACTTGATTTAGTTAATAGGCTGACTTATTCATCAGTGAGGACAGTGATTTGTATGGCTTTTTCAGCAGTCATGCATCTGTATAATCCTGTTAATCGCTCTCAGTCTTTCCAACTCGGTGCTTTGTCTCAGTCCCTCGCTCTCTATCTTCCCTTTCTGCAACAATGCGATGTCAGTGGCTTACATAAGCACATGTGTAGCAAAAGAGAAACTAAGCCTTTTTAAAGTGTGATGACTGAACCAGAAATTCAAAGACCCAAAAAAAACTGGGAAGATGAAAAGACAGAAAAAGGAAAAGAGAATCTTTAATTCTGATGAAAAGAAGACACTTGAGAGTGTCTGTGTCATGTGTTTAAAAGGCCTAATTTGGATGAGGGAAATCAATATTTCACTCAGACCCTTAAACCCAGTCATAAGTCATTATATATAGCTGAAGATATGGCAAAAAGCTAACAAAATCAAAGCCAAAAACATACAGGAAATGGTGTCAGAACATGAAAGGCATTTGCCAGGAGCAAGCTATGATGCATCCAAATGGTCTCATTGGACTCAAGTCATAAAAAAGGAATAAATTCATATTCACAGACCAGCCCCTCCCCCACCACAAACATATCTACTGTACACTAACACAGACACACAGACACTAAAGGCTGCCAAATGTCAACTGAGATTTGGGGCAATTTCCTCGCAGGCATGGCACAGACGCCTATATGCAGCCAGATGAGGTCCTGCATCCAGCCAGGCATGTGGTTACCACGGTGACCCTGGTCTCTCTCCATCACCACCAATAAAAATGCTGAAAAGCTGCAGAAGGGGGGATTGTCTGGGAGGCATTTAGTGGAATGTCATGTGGTATTACCCCAAACAGAGAGTGCACTGGTGTGTGTGTGTATCTGTGTATGTGTGTGTGTGTGTGTGTGTGTGTTTGTGTGTGTACTTGTATGGCTATCATTGTGAGAACCAATTTGAGTTTTAGACCTGGGAAGTGAGGACATTTTGTCCAGTCCTCACTTTCTGACACACCTTCAAAGGACTGTTTGAGGGTTCAGACTTGGCTTTATTGGTTTTAGGTTCAGTTTAAGATTAGGGTTTAGGTTAGGCATTTAGTTGTGATGGTTAAAGTTAGGGGTAAAGGGCTTGGGAATGCATTATGTCAGTGAATGTCCTCACTAAGATAGCCATACCTACGTGTGTGTGTGTGTGTGTGTGTGTGTGTGTGTGTGTACAGTGTCAGTGTTGGACATTTAAAGGGTTTGAAAAGGCCTTGGAGGTTGTCTGGATGCTCCGGTGTGCTAATAAAACACACACAAAGAGATGGGGTTGTTTAATGTTGGTTTATAGGCTGTTTTTATCTGCATTTTATTTAGGTTTAGTAGCCATTAACAGCAGTGCACAGTGCCTCGAGGCTTTATTACACTGATGATTACATGGGCTCATTGACTCTCTTTTAAGTTCCAGTGTGGATCCATTGAGTGTTGTTAGGTGCTATTTAAATGGACACATGTGGCCCTTACTACATTTACTATGTTTCGTTCCTAATGGTTATCACCGGTAATTGCCTGCACCAGAACACAAGTACAAACATTAAAACATGATGTATTCAAATATTCCTTTCAAAAATGAAGAGGGGCAGCCAGAAAACATAGGGAGAAGACAGAAAATGTTGGTCTGAAGTGAGGTATGTTGTATATACCCTTCATGGAATGTGTGGATGTATATATTGTATGTACATGTTTGTATTTATGTGCATATTCTGAAGGCAGTGTAGTGCAGCCCTTATCTTGTAACCAAGAGAGGGATTTTGTCTTTTTGTGCATCCCATAAATTCATGTCTCACGTTGCTTGTTAAAAATATATATTTAAAAAATAATATTATTTTAAAACAAGCATTAAAACATGTTCTCTCACATGCTGAGTGTGAACTTGAATGTGTTATGTTGATGTTAAACCTAATGAAAACCTTTATTGCACACAAGCCAATTAGATGAAAATAGTCTTTACTGGAGAGTCAAATGAATTGACTCTGCTCCATCTATGTGTGAGTGTGTTGCTGCTAATCTGTTTAAAGTTAACAAAAAATGTAAACACTACATGATTTTCTGGATTGAGTCACATGAATCTACCAAGAAGTGGTGTTTACTGGCCGCAGCAAGTTCTCCAAATAAGTCAATTAAACACAAATTACACAGACTGACCTTTTATCCACATCACCTGAATTTAGACTTTAAAGCACACAAGACGGCAAATTCAATCTATTTTCTGTTTAATAAACCACATTGATTTTTGACTCTACATCACTCACTGCCTTCATTTGCAGCTGGTCTGTCAGTTGTAAATCATTGTGGGTTTAATTAAAACTTATTCACTGCTGTGTCAGTGTGTGCCCCTCAGTTACAATGAGGAGGTGGTGGGTGCTTGACCCTTGGTGACATCGGGATGTAGAGGGAGAAAATGAGGAAATATAGGACAGAAAAAGGGAGCAGGAAAGTAAGAAAGAGAAAGGAAGAGACAAAGGTGTGAAAATAGAGGAAGAGGATAGAAAGGAAGGGGGGAGGCAGCATACTGGTTGTAGTAAATCTCTCTATCTGGCAGAGGAGAGAAGGAGAGGGCCATGTCCAGATTTATGGCTGCCTGCTGGGGTAATAAGAGAATGGATTGGATCCTTTTCAATCGCCCTTTTCACAGTAGTGTAGTGCCTGCAGCCCATATCAGAGCAACCTCACTGCTGCTATATGATGATCTATATACTCTGTGATCTGCTACAATATGCAGACCGTTTAATCCAACATGATGTACAGTGTACTCTTGTCATATGTAGGTCAGTGGCTCCTGTCTGGTCCCTGCAGACCTGGTTCTGCCAACTGCATCAGGTGATTGTCTGCTGCCATGGAGATAAAAATGGAGCTGGCTCTGGTTTTGGTGTGGGAGGCGGACAGTTTTCATGTATGTGCACGTGCAGACAAGCACCTATTCAGATGCAGGCCAAACTAATGGCCTAGCTAAACAGTATAATGGCCACAGAGATAATGATCCCCTTCCTCTCTTCCTTCATCCTGTTGATACCAGGCTGTTTCTCTTCCTCATGCTGTATAGCCTCATGGGCTAAAGCAAAACATTGAGAAAACTAGAAATGATATTTGTCTGGATATCCGCCCTGCTCTGCATTACTCAAGGGAAAACTCAACAACATATCAAGATATCATTTGCCGACAGCAGTGCTGTGTTATTTCTCTTTGAGATTTTGACTGGTAGAAAGTACTAAGTACCAAGTACTGTTTTGTACACTTTTGAGGCACTTAACTTTAATTTTTATTTTTTCTTCTTTTACATGTCATATAGAAATATTGTACTTATTTTTGAAGATCCCCCTTTTGACATGTTTCAAGACATATAAAATACTCTTTTCTGAATAATAGTGTCATAGTCATAGTCATCTCATAGTCATCACAATAGTCATTTTTTTCCACCAAAAAAATAAAAGTATCTGGTTAAAAATGTCGTCTCCTCCTTCTCCCTCATTGAAACATCCAGTCCAATCCAATTCCAATCTATGAATATGTAAATATTGTTAATTTCAAAACTTTAACTGCTGGACACAAGAAGTGAAGTCCTACTTCACTGTAAAGTCCATTCTCAGTGTATCTGCACCGGAGGCTTCAATGTTCCACATCACACTTGTGTAAGTTGCATACTGGACCATGATTGGCTCCAAACTAGATGTGATGTCACAAATCATGCTCTTAGGGTACAGGCTTTAAACTCAGATTTAAGGTGAGCACAGAGAAACTTTCCATTTCAGCAGATGAATGTTAAAACATACTGTACATCAGAAGAGAACAATTTCCAACTGAAGGAACAAGAAGAAAAAACACATTTTTGAGTGGAGGGGAACTTTAAAGAATGTTTTTGGCATATTTTTCCTTTATTTTTATAGGTGTAAGTGTAGAGCAGTGGTAGGTAATAGCAGCCCGTGGGCCAAATTTGGCCCTCCAGCAAATAGAATTTCATAGTTTACATCAAAACTTTAACATAATTTTTCACAAATCTACTGTGGATAACAAAGTACATACGAGGCTTGTGTAAATCCCAATGAAGATAATCTTGATCCATCTCATACAGCCTCATGGTGCCTTATTGGTCTAAGGCAGCACACGAATAGTGATGATCAACCACCATGAATGCTTGTTCTCGGAGCCCCTCAGTCACTAATACTCAATTACTTTCCACATGTTTAATACATTAAAGAATGATGTAAGATACATCCCAGTGGTATTATGTCAGCCGGAGTCCAAGAAATAGGTCTGACAGTATGTAATTATAGTTAGTCTGTTAATGGGTGGGAACAAAGCCTGATGTTGACAGCAACCCTCAGGGTAGCCATTGTTGGAGCTGACTTCACCTGAACTTCTGTGACGATGTCTGGTTGTTTAAAAAGTTCTCCTAAAGGGAAATACCGATGTAACATTGTGAATGCACTGGTGGCTTCAATTGACTAAACTGCCAGAGGTGATGACATTAATACAGGCAGAACAAGTATCATAGCATAGGCTCCAAAAATCCTCTAGCTCCTTGAGACAAAATGTAACAAAGAAATGGCAGCCCTTTGGCTACAAACTTTGTGGTAAACTGAAAGAATGAATACCATTATCTACTTTTGTGTGTGTATGTGGGGGGGGGGGGATAATAAAACTTATTAATAAATAATAATAAAACTGAAGACTACAAGTCATGATACACATGCATTTATAAGGCCACAAAGATAACCAATTGCATCAGAAGTTATAGTATATCCCAGCATCAGCCATGTCTCCTGTCCATACATCATGTGCAGTCTTGTTTTGGGATTCCTCTCTAAAGGACCAATTGTTTTTAACTCTGTTCATCCTTAACCAGGCTGTTAACTTAACATAAGGCCTTGACCACTCAGACAGCATTGTCACTATTAGCTGCTTTCTGGATCAATCAACACTCCTTTGCATCTTCACTTCCCTCTGCTTCCATCAAACATTATCACAAAGTGCCCTGTGGTCAAAAGGTTAGGTGCTTTCCTGAAACTGACAAGCTGTGATCGGGGTGGGGTGAGAAACCCACCCTTCACTAACTAACTGTCAGGAGTCATAAACGATGCAGTAGATTCTCTTTATGACATTGCGCCATTGCCTCAGGAAGGAAAGAAGAGCAAGATAAGTGTGCAAATTGTGTGTATGTGATTTAGAGGGGTGGTGGACAGGGAGGTGGAGGGAAGTTCAGGGTTTACGGGTGCTTGTCCTAATCAACCTCCTCCAACAGCTTCGCTTTTACAAGCTGTCATTTCACCTGACTTTCACGATGCTCTGCTGGATATTGACCTCCTGCAGGTTGCTCAACGACCGGACTACAGGAGTGTGTTTTTCTTCAGATGGCAAAGTGCAAGAGGTGTTGTTGGGGGTGCTGGCTCTCTAAAGTTTAAAAATACCTCCACCAACACCTATAAAGCTCACTAAATAATCCAAAAAATTGAAGCCCCCCTCCGCTCAAAAATGTGTTTTTCTTCTTTTTCCTACAGCTGGATGTTTGAGCTTCACTGTGTAGAATGATGTATGTGCAGAGTTTGAAGCTAGAAGGCTGTTTTCACCCCAGCTTGAGGGGGAAAGTTTCTTTGTGCTTGTCAAACAGTTTAAGGGGGTGGGCCTATCTGCATGATTTGTGACATCACAACTAGTTTGCAGCCAATTGTGTTCCAGTATTCAACTTCAACAAGTATGATGTTGAAACTTGAAACCTCCAGTGCCCAAAAAAGTATTTTTTGACCGTCCACCAGCCACTGGGTTCTGTCCCAGTATGCCTAATGGCCAGTACACCAGCAGCTGTAACCTACTGTTGCGACGGGAAAAACAATGGTTAAATTGTTTTGAGCGTCACACAATCCCTGTGAAATGACTCATTTCACTACCAGAATTTGATCCATTCGGTCCTTTAACATTTGGAAAGTCTAGAAGAGCTGCATGATTAATGGCCACACAACCAGTGCGGGAATGTCGTGCCCAACATGAGATTTAAGAACTCTGTATACTGTGAAATACAGAGAGATTTATCTGGTGGTGATAGGTTTAATTAGCATTGGCAGGGGCTTGAATGTGAATGTTCCGCACTGCAGGTTTAGGGATTCTAATGAGATAATTTTATTTGTGGAAAAATCATATCAGACACAAATTTTTATTCAAAGTAGAATCTTAAAACATGTCTGGAGGGGATCTGGATCTGGCTGCTGGTCACTAAGACATACAGTAGTTACAACATGAAACTCAGTAAAACCAGAACTTCTTGCTTTTACATTCTGTTTTTGTGCAACTTTTTTCTTTGTTTTGGTTGTGAGCTTTAGAGGTGCTGGTAGGCGTATTTTTGAACTTTAGTGTGAGCCAGACTAGCTATTTCCCTTGCTTCCGGTCTTTATTCTAAACTAAGCTGATCAACTCCATCCTTAACGCACACTTATATGATGTCAATCCTCTCATCTAACTCTCAGCAAGAAAGCAGATAAGCATATTATCCAAAATGTCAAACAATTCCTTTTCTAGTACAGTAGCTTTATGTTTATCAGTCTCAACCAGCAAACTAAACTGAATTTTTTCTTGTCTGATAGCATATCTCTTTAATTCAACTAGTAAGTATACTTAATCACATTCATACACTTTCTCTTTCAGCCCATCGGGTTCATTGAATCAGTTTCTGGCTCTGTCTTTTCTGTCTGTGTAATGCTTTTTGACGTGTCTACGGGCTTCAGACACTTCTGGCGTTGGGATTAACGTCTGCTGACATGTCAGTGTCCACTGTCTGCTTCTAACCTTTTCTAACTGTGGACCGGTGATAACATTACACTATAACAACATCAGCCTCAAAAGTCATGGGAAGATAAATGCATGAACATATGTACACATACATCAGCACACACACAAGGCCTCAGGGTTTCCTGAGGTGACATTCACTGCTGTCAAACCATCATCTGAGTTATGACTAACTCTCACTGTGACTCTTGTGTTTGTCCGTTCTCCTTACTTACCGTACTGGTGTGTCAGGTGTTAGGTAGTGCACAATACTTATTTCTGGTTTGTTACAGTTGCCTTTAGTGCTTTATTTGTCATGTTTCTTTCCAGTTTTTCTCAGTACACACTTTGTCTTACTCTGAATGCACCAGTCTGTGGGTTTCAACGTCTTCTCCTTCTTCTGCTATTTGCTTCAACCCCTAATGCCATTATCTCCTGTGTCTCTTTCTCACTCTTGCCCTGTATCTGGGTGCTGTTGCCTCATCAAACGGACTCTGAAGCTAAAACATCCAAAAGGGGAAACAATATATGATCACTGCTATTTAAACCTCCTCAGTGTAATACACTGCGTTTTTTCTGTTTTCATTTTTGTTCTTTGTGTGCATCTGAGAAAAGATGGGGGTGGTGCTTCAAGTGGTGAGGTGACAACATGGTTTTCTCACTTTGCTACAGATTAATTAGCCTTGAAGATCAAACAACCAACAGTCAACACGTGAAAAAACCCATCAACCCTTCTCCCCCCAGAAACAATTAAGATGCTCTCAATCTGTCTAGTACTTATTGCTTCATGCCATCTGACCACCATGCCATCAGGCACCTTATCGGGGGTACAAAGGTACCTCCCATGGGAATATTCTCTCCATCTGTTTATCATACTGAAATCAGAGTTACATGTTTACTGGAACAGTGCTGTCAGAGGTACGGCGTCTCACACTTCAATCAGCATCTGTTTCACGGTGGACTTGCACAAGGAGCCAAACTAGAGATAGAAGCTGGAGAGTGTGATAAAATGCAGATTAAGATCAGACTGCTGTGTTAGAAGCTCTGTGGTTTCACACGGAGGTGTCAAATCTTGATGACATGAGATAGGATCAGATTAATAAAACAAGATGAGATAAAAACCATAATAATGTCTATGAGCAGCATGAGACTCAAAGAGAAATAACCTATAAATCAAGAATCATTAGAGAAAACAGACTAGATAGTAAAGGTAGATAATACAACTATGAATAAAATGAATATATTTTTGATCAAAAGGATATGCAGCATAACTTGCTATCCAGAATTTTAAACAATATCAACCGTACATAGCTGAAGCAAAGGTGCTAAACAGTCTTATTGGTTATTACATAATTTGGTTGTGATAAAAAGCTAAAGAAAATGGCACTTTACCATCCCTTGTGTAAAACATATGAACAGAATAAAAAAGTATAAATATAAAACATCATGCACCCACAGGCAATTACAGTATTACTCTTGACTCCTGGCTCAAAACCTAAATCTTTGTTTCGCACAGACAATGCTTGTGAGTGATTGTAGTTTTTGTAACCCGTGGATACATTACCATCTAGTGGTTCAAATAATGTTGGCAGCGAGGCAAATCGTGATTAACAACAAGAAACTGTCGACTATTAAATCGAAACAGAGTCCCGAATACTATTTCAAAAAACAATTCTCTGCATTATTAAACCATAGTCGTGTCGTTTTAAGAAGTTTATTTTCGTCTCTGTTGCTGTGGTCCTTGGCTCGTTTGGGACCAGATAGGAACCAACATCTGTTGCTTGTTTCCTCAGGTGGAGGCGGACGAGTCGTTGAAGGAGCAAAAATCAAAATGGCGAGCCAAGAGGAGTCTGTAAGGGAGTTTGTCGCTGTTACTGATGTGGACGAGGAGAGAGCCCGATTCTTCCTGGAGTCCGCCGGCTGGAATCTGCAGGTGCGTCTCGTCTGGGCTGAGCCGTACAGCCGCGGCGGGCAGTAGAAAAGAAACAGCGGTGATATGACAATGTGTCAGACGAATAGCTTCCCGGCTAACGTTAGCCCGTGTTGCCGGTAATTTGTGCAAGTCACCCTTTGACAATGGCGTAACTGCATTCTGTCACCAGCAACACGGCTGGTGTGCAGTTAGTTAGCTGGTACAGCCACAGTTACAAGAGGGTCAATATCTGTGTGTCTCATTACGAAGCAGGTCTGCCATGAGTCCATTGAGCGGTGCTAGTTAGTGTTAGCCTGTAACGATACCTGGCAAAGGCATCAGTGGTAAGCTAATGCTGCAGTATCTGTTGAAGCATATGACGGAGCTAGACTGGTGGGGCATAAAAGCACATTTTATCTTTCTTTATTTGTGGAGTCCTGCACATAGATAAAATTGAACTGAATTCAAGAGTTTTGTCACTCGACTAGCACCTCCGTTATTAAAAAAGAGAAAGTAAATGTAACGTAAACCTACACTCTCTGGTCTGTGACATCAAAAGGGTTAGGGGCAGAAATATAACGTATAGAACAAAGTTGTATCGCTCGAGGCTGAGCCGTTGACCGGTTAGCAGTACCTTCTAATAATAATAATAATAATAATAATGATAATAATAATAATTATAGCAATAATAATAACGCAGATAATAGTAATTATTACGGTGATAGACTGTCTGTCAGGGTCTTCTTGTGACATTGTCTGATAAAATTTAACTCTTCCCTAGCTTGCACTTGCCAGTTTCTTTGAGGATGGCGCTGATGACGACATAGTGACGCTTCCTCAACCTGAGGGAGGCTCCTCAGTGTCCCGGTCAGCAGGGCCAAGGTAATGTTTACAACCAGCCACTGCTTTTATTTACACCACACGTCATTCTGATCACTCACTTCTAGGCTTCTTCTTCTTCTTCAGTACAGCAAACAATCAAGTGCCATATTTCTATCATTGTGCAACATGCAAATTGATCTGTCAACCTTATTTTTCCCTCTTCATCAGTTCCCAGCCCAGAGTGACCTCCTTCAGAGATTTGATGCATGAGGCAGAGGAAGAGAGTGATGAGGAGGAAGGCCAAAGGTAAGTTTAATTCTGCTCATTTATCTTAAGCTCTTAAGTCAGTCCCTTTAAAGGAAAACTGAGGCATTTTTCAACCTGGACCCTATTTTCCCATCTTTTTGTGTCCAAGTGACTTATGGGGACAATGATTTTTGAAATTGGTCCAGTATTGACCGAGAGCGCTTCAGCCAGCAGCTGTGAAACAGGCTGCAATGTAATCCTTTGGGGCAATAGCACCCCGTCAATGTACATCCACTAAAAGTGCTTGTTTTTACCACTGACGGGCTCAGAGTGTTTGTGTCTGACAACATTATGGAAAGGACCATATAGAGAAATGAAATGTTTTTCTGTGTCTTTCATTTGATTCCATCTGTTTGTTATTGTGTCTAACCGAGTCTCGCTCAAGGAGAAGTCTCGCTCTGGAATTGAAGTTGAGTTGTTGTCGAAATCAGCTAAATATTCAGCCATGACTTTGAAAATCCTTTAGATAATACTAAGCTCTGTACTCCACAACAACAAATTCCTCCCGGCGCTCCTCTCTCTAACCCTGTCACGGCTTAATATTTAGCTGATTTCGACAACGACTCAACTCTCACAAGAGTTTAGAACAAGACTTCTTGAGCGAGACTTGGTTGAAAAATACCAAAGTTTCCCTTTAACAGTGCCAAAGCTGTCTTTGGGTTGTTTTGGAAGTAGTTGAAAGCTACCTATCCCTTTATGATCCCTTTTGACTGTTGAACTGATCCCCACACAGGAGATATTTGTCTGTTTTTTTTCAGAGTCAGTTATAGAAAAGTGTACATAATCCATACAGGGAATCGGATGTAGTGACACATCAAGGACACATCAGACTAGACCAGGATAAAAATGGACTGAAAGACAAGTTGATAAATGAAGTCCCTTCCCAGTCGATTGTGTGTGTTGTCACAGTAGCCTTTCTTGTTCTCCTAAAGCTGCTGAAATGTCTATCTGTCTGAGCTGTGCTTCCACATAGTGTTTGGATGATAGAAAGTCACACCTAGCGGCTGTGATTCCAGAATGCACCAAACTATTTTTGGTCTCACCTCATTCACTGTGAGCTTGTCGTGCTTTTCTGCTGCGTCAACAGATTCTGCTGCTGGGGCAGTGCAGTGGTTTGGTTGTGAAGGGACTGTGTGAGGTTACTAATGTTTGTATTAACAGTCTGTCAGTAAGAAACTAAAAAAAACTTGTCATCTACGGTCAGTTTTAACATCAGTTTTGCCAAGCATGATGGCTTTAATGTTAACTATGTGACTGACAGTAAGCAGAGTGATGCAAGGCAGCGGTGAAATTGGAATCATCGACATGTAGCACAGTGATTAAACAGCAATGATGACAAATCCAAATGTAGGGTTCATGTTTATTGTAGCTCAGGTGATTTTTGAGTCTGTTCACATTGGTTTTTCTGATGTCTTTAAAGAAACTACACACCCAAACTCTGCTAGCTCCCTCCCTCCCCGGCATATTTAAAAAAAAAAAAATGCAGCAGAGGACTGGACAGGACAACGACTGTAGGGGGTGTGGCCTTGTAGCTACGTAGTGTGTGTGACACGGGAGGTAAGGGTACACAGACTGACCACCACTCAGTGCAGCATGAATAGCCGCAGCAATGTAGAGCTGGTAGTCTGAGCTAACGTGCCATGAGCAGCAGCTGCTGTCAGACTCTCAGTGTCCATGCAGAGAATCCGCTGGAGCTTTGACAGTCGCTAGAAGCACATTCATGACCCTTGGTAAAGGTTTCTGCTGCGGCACCTTTTGTTGTAGCTGAGCTAGCACCTCTGCTACGAGAGGCTCTCCAGTGTGTTTGTGTCTGTCATGGAGTGTCAGTAGCCGTAAGGGGAATTAACATTCAACGGTCGCCTCTATCGTCAGCATTGGCCATGCAAGGCATGTTGAGCTATTTTCAACCAATGAAATGCCGATTTTTTTTATGAATTTGGTGTCAATATCATCATTAGCATTGATGTGTTTCAACACAGTGCAGTCATATCATTTAGTTCCTCTTTAACGGTGCCGTAGGGTTGGAACTCTCACCATCTGATTCAGAATTAATTTTCCATTCACAACCGATTCTCGATTGAATTAACAGAGTGTGTGAGAGAACAAAGCTTTTTCATTATGAAAGTTAAATGCATTAATGAATGAATGCATTTGGAAGCATCTTACAGTCTTCTGCCTGTATGAGAAGAATGAACTGAATATATGAAGTATTCAAAACATACGCCACCTTGATCTCACAAAGGTAATTATTTAGTCATTACAGCGAGTTTGCACCCAAACACTTGCCTTTTTTTTGAAGATGGACTACAAGACAACCTGTGTGCACTGTACACTGTTCGGGTGCCTTTTCATGTAGCGTTATTAATTGACATTTAAAAAACTGAATTTTGGCATTTATGAATCGACTCTGGATTGCGATTCTTATGTGAATCTGTTTTTTTTTCACTCACCTCTAAAAGGCTTCTTTACAATGTCTCACATGAAAGATGATAATGGTGAGAGAAACGTGAGAGTAGTGCAGATGATGATGATGTCTCTTCACCACACCTCACGTCAGTTTTTGTTGTTTACATCGTAAGCTCTAAAATTCACCTGACGTTTATCAAATCATCTGATCATGCCTCAAAACTGATATTATGCAGTTGTTATTGTCGTCTATAGGTGCCTATAGTTCCCTCTGAGTGTCTACTGTGTTACCTTGTGGCATCTTTTTCTAGTCTTTCATCTGTAGTCACACCCTGCTCTGTCTCCCTCCAGGTTTTTTGCTGGAGGATCAGAGCGCAGCGGGCAGCAGATCGTTGGACCTCCCAAGAAGAAGAGCTCCAATGAAGTGGTGGAAGATCTGTTCAAGGGGGCCAGAGAACATGGAGCTGTGCCTCTGGACCGGAGTGGGAGAGGGCCAGGAGAGCCCAGCAAAGCCAGGGTAAAGCAAAGAACCACATTGTTGTCCTGTTACTTCATATCAGACTTTTTCTCTGTTCATAATCATAATTCACCTTCCTCTTGGTGATCCAGGTTGTTTTTCATGTAGTTTTGATTGTCTCTGCTCATCACTCAGGCCTTTGTTGGTGGAGGATACAGGCTAGGAGCAGCTCCTGAGGAGGAGTCAGCCTATGTGGCCGGAGAGAGGCAAGGCTCCAACACCCAGCAGGATGTGAGTAGGCCAACACCCACCAAGTCAACAGTTGTACTATCAGATACCAAGTGTGGCATTAAGTGTTAGTGGCCAACCATCACTCCCATTTTCTGAGGCGTTTCCTGCACCATTGGCAGTGGTCAAGCTCGCTCAGATTGTCGTGGAGCCAGACACAGCAAACACAGAACTTTTCATTCCTCATCTACAGTGCATACAGTTACAATGCTTAGAAGCTTTGTTTGTTGCCATGGTATTTGAAGTTGATCCAGAATCAACTTTTAGAGAAACGCAACTTGTAACGCTGTACAACCCTACCATGAGGGGAGGAAAAACATTACTAGGAAGAAGGGAGAACATTTCTACTCATTTGATGACAGTAAAAGTAAGGTTAGGCTTTGCTGACGGCTTCCTGACTCATTTTAAAAAAGGATGAGAGGAAAGAGAGAGAGAAGCAGTGGTCAAGTGAGCCAGAGAGTGGATGAGGAGAGCGAGCAATGGTAGCAAGAAAGCCGGTGAATGAAAGGAATAAATAAAACGTTATTTTCTAATTATTTTATGGCAATTACAAATAAACCCATATGTTGAACACTGTAAGCGGACCACTTGATTATTATAAGCAAATTATTTAAACAGTATTGTATAGGAATGGTTCTATCCCGAGCATTTTGATCCATATAAGCGGTTGATCACTGTAACTGTGTGTGTATTTAGATAGATAGATAGATAGATAGATAGATAGATAGATAGATAGAGGGGTGTAACTGTACAAAATATTGACGGTTCAGTATGTTTTTGGTACTGCAGGAAAAAAAAGAAAGGTAGAAAATAATATTTTGGTCTTTTGAAAAATGTAAACATCCATCAATGGCTCATTAACCAAAACTATTACTGAAACAGTTTAGTTGTGCTGCAGTGGAAAAGGAAAACAAGGAGTCAGGACACCTGCTGACCAGATCCACCTCCAGCAGCTACAATACAATCTTCAGTATTAATTATCTAATGATGTCATATAAATAATATACAGACGGGTGACAAATTCAAGGAAAAGCTGGTCCAGGTCTGAATGCTTGACCCCTACAGTGAGGGGATCTGGTGGCTCTGTTATGCTGTGGGGGGCATTTTGCTGGCATGGTTTGGGTCCACTTGTCCACTCAGAGGGAAGAGTCACTGCAAATCAACACAAAGTTGTTGTGAGTCATCACCTTTATCCTATGATGAAACATTTCTATCCTGATGGGAGTGGTCTCTTCCAGGATGACAATGCCCCAATTCACAGGACACGAGGGGTCACTGAATACTTTGATTAGGATGAAAATGATGTGAATCACATGCTGTGACCTTCACAGTCACCAGATCACAACCCTCTCTCTCGTTTGCCATTCTGACAGCAGCAACACTACGGGGTAACCTGGGTAACCAGGCTGCCTTGGCTAAGCCGGCTAGCATACATTCATGCTACAGCTAAGTGGTACCCTGCCAGAATCATTTTTATCCCAGTGGCGGTGGTCTGATAGGAAAAGGAGTGAGGAGAGTGAAGAGAGAGGCAGCAGGGCAGAGCGAGTCATAGTGCAGGTGCATTTTCCTCCTGGCTGCCTGTGTGTCGCTCATGCTGCCGGTTTTTATGTCAGTCTGCGTCAGCTCGTGCTGAAGCTGCTGCTGCTGCTTCTTCCGGCGGGTCCCCGTGCCGCATGCCTGCTTCCCTGTTCTCATCAACTGCATAAGCATGAGCTTCAACATAAGCTGACAAAATACCAGCAGCATGAGCAACGCTGAGGCAGCCAGCAGGGCGGAGAGTAGGAGAAGGCACCTGCACGGTGACTCGCTCTGCCCCGCTGCCTCCATCGTCTCTTCCTCTCTCTCTTCACTCTCCTCAACCCTCACTCCGAAGCTTCGAAGCCCACAGAAAAGTGAATGTAGTATAACGAATCATGTTCCAGGAGGCCTGCTGATTATTAATCCAATACTTTCAGTGAACACTCCGGACATTTATACCAGAGAGTAGTGGAATAACTTTCATATTTTTCATGACTAACGTATATACTGTGTGTGTGGGGGTGATAGGTACATGTGGTGCTGAAGCTTTGGAAGACAGGTTTCAGTCTGGATAACGGTGAACTCAGAAATTACAACGATCCTGGAAATGCCAACTTCCTGGAAGCAATCCGAAGGGGGTAAGAATAGTCATATAGCTTTATTATGAGTCCATGAAGACAAACTATGTCCTCTATGTTTAGATGTAAATATACTGTATATACAGGCCTTTTTGACTCTGAGATATTGTTAATGTCTGCTAGAACAGCACACATGAAGAGCCCTGATAACATGTGAAATAAGCCTGTGTTCACCAGTTGATTGTCAACCTGCAGGGAGATTCCCCTGGAGTTGAGGCAGCGCTCTCGAGGGGGCCAGGTCAACCTGGACATGGAGGACCACAGGGATGAGGAATTCAGCAAACCCAAGATGGCCTTCAAGGCCTTTGGAGGTGAAGGACAGAAGTTGGGAAGGTGAGATTGATCAGCAATCCAGAAAGCAGCAGCTGAATTCAGTGCATGGTCCAAATAAAGGCTGGTAAACCGGTCTTACTTGTTCTACATGGGAATGAATCTTCCTGCACGGGCTCATTCCAGTTAAATGACAGGTTTCTTTTTCATCATGTGACACCTTTTATTAAATTGAAACCATGAATTAAGAAATGAATGCATATGAATTCCTTCATTTGAGAGCAAGAATTATTAAAGGTACCCTGTGGAGTTTCTGTGGAGTGTTTTTTTAACACCATGATACCTCCTGGGCTCTCTGCAATAAATACAAATTTGATGGCTAATTTGTAAAACTTTCATATTCAATCCTCCTTCATTCCTTTTATAGACATCACTTTGTCCTTATATCTATCACAGTTCAACACATTATCTAATCACAGTAAATTTTAAGTTTTCCTCTGCTTCCTCTCTCTCTCTAAGTGCCACCCCAGAGCTGGTTTCAGCTCCAGCCACCTCCCAGCAGGACCAGGCAGCCAACGAGGCCCAAGCCACTGCCTCTGTGAACCTCGACCCCTCCCAGCCTGTCACTAACATCCAGATCCGTCTGGCAGACGGCGGCAGGCTGGTCCAAAAGTTCAACCATACCCACAGGTGATCCATTAGCTCTTCTCACACAAAAGATGTGACAGCCACACTTGTGTTTGCAGATATATGGAAACAGATCAAAATAAATGAAGCAAATCAGACAGGAGTTTACATGTGGTAACATCTGGTTCTTGCCTGGTACATCTGGTACATCTAGCCCTGCCCTGCCACCACCTATGTTTGACATGAAAACATATTGAAATGTTTCTTAGCCCAATGTATGAGCTTTTAAGTTCACGTTTCCCTTTGCTTCGTGTCCCTCAGGGTGTCTGACCTGCGGCAATTCGTGGTCACGGCCCGGCCCAGCATGGCTGCCAGAGAGTTCGTTCTCATGACGACCTTCCCCAACAAGGAGCTGTCGGATGAGAGCCAGACGCTGCAGCAGGCCAACCTCCTCAACGCTGTTATTGTCCAGCGGCTACAGTGAAGGGCCCTGGTGGTGTGGCTGAGCAACTGCAGCCCTGTGAAACCTGCTGCCCCTTCTGAGGGAAGAGAAACCATGGACTTGTGTATGGACTTCTAATTTCTGATTTTTGTTTTTCTAAAGTGAAACATAACATTCTGCTCCCCCAGACCCCCCCCCCCCCCCCCCTCCACTCTCCCCCTCCCTCCTCTGTGCTCTGTGACGGGCAGTAACGTGGAGGGAAAAACAACAGAATCTTCCAGAATGGAACAGAGTTCATTTAAGAGCTGTCGGAAAGCCTGTAGATGCTGGTGAATGGTGGTTGTGATGGGGATGTGTTTACCTGACAGCACAAGATGGTTGAACCAGAAAACACAGCATCAGGCCAGCTTTCTGAAGTTTGGTTGCAGTTTTGCTCACTAAACCTGGCTTTATTTGCCATTAACTTGCTCCCCCACTTTTCCTCTTCTATTAACCTTGATTCGGCCCTTTAGCCATGTTTACTGTCAGGTGCTGGGGCCTCACCAGATCAATGCAGCGACAGATTCCTAGTTTGTTTCTGTCTCAACAGCACAAAGCCGAACCACATAAGGAATAATAGTCTTATTAAGGTAAAAGTTCACGGTGATACTGTGGTTTTGTACAAGTTTCCATTTCTCTCCACATATTCCATTTGGAGTGAGAAGTGTAATGATAATAACAAAGCAACCTATACCAGTAGCCTTATGCTCCTCTATTCACCTCCGGAACCACAACAGTCCCTTTGTTCAAATGAAGATGGAATTATTTTTTTAAACTGCCTTTTTTTTTCTCTCTCTTCTTTTTCCTTTACAGATTGTAGGATCGTCCTAGTTAGACTGCAGGATTTTGATATTGTGTAACATTAAAAGTAGTTACACACGGCTTTATTACCAAACCAATGGTTGAACAAAAGAACATAGATTGTAAACACTGGTTTGTAGTAGTGAAAGTTGAATTCCTATGACACACTGACATCTTCTATGCATCCTGGGGCAACACGGAAATATGTTTGGACCTCTGGTAAAATAAATCCATTTTATGGTTGATGTATAAAGAATTTATGGTCTTGTGTTTTTCTTATAGCTGGGAAACAGATATGTAAGACTTCCAGTGACTTTTCTAAATGGAATATGTGGTGGTATCCAAATGTGTGTTAGTATTGCAGGGAGTACACCTGTATCATTATTCAGACCATTTGCATGAGCTTTACTGTTAATTATCCATCTGTTTGGGCAAAGACCAGATTTCAGAAAACTGGATTTCAAAAATCATTTTTCACTGTGAACAGTCGAAAGGCATCATCTGAGTGGTGTAGACTGCATACGATGAAGAGCATCCCTTACATACCAACAACAAAAATAGAATATTTTCATGGAAACCAGGACAGGTATGTATATGTCCTCAGAATGGAACTTTGACTTATAAGCCAGAGATGTTTAAGTTAAATGAGGGAGAACCTTTAAAGCTACAAAAAAGTAAAGTAACTCATCAAAGTGTGATTCTTCAGTGCTGACTGCAGCGCGAATTGATGCAAAATTGAGACACATTGAAACATTTGAGTGAAAAATATCCCAAAATGAAGACAAGAGGAAGAGGAGAGAGACTGGAGGGAAATAACAAGAGTTTCTGCTGAGTTCTGACTTCGCTGGCATTTCAGTATCGAGGTTGTACTCAAGTGAATGATATGAGACGAAGTCTGAACATGAAGTAATTCATTTGTGAAGGATCAAGAAACGAGTGCTACAAGGAGAAGCAAGATTTAGTCACAGCGACAGTGGTGCAAAGTAACTAAACACATTTACTCAAGTACTGCACTTAAGTACATTTTGAGGTACTTGTCCTTTACTTCCACTCCACTACGTTTCAAAGGGAAATATTGTACTTTCTACTCCGGTACATTTATTTGACAGCTTTAGTTACTTTTCAGATGAAGATTTTAAAATACAACACATTGTTAAAGATGAAACCAGTGGTTTCCAACCTTTTTGGCTTTTGACGTCTTACAAAAAGCAGTGTGTAGTCGGGGTCACATTTCACATGTCTATGAGTTGTTAACAGCTCCACCAAATAGTGATTTTTCCCTCCAAACTTCTCACATGCTTTCATTTCAATAAATGTTCAAATGATCCAATATTTCACCAAAAATCAAAGATTAGAGAAAAAGTCTAAAAACTGAAAAGATTTGTGTAATTTTGTTTTTTCTTCTTTCCTCTACCATTAATCATCTCACAACCCCTCAGATTTATCTGCTGACCCTTTGGAGGGGCCCGACCCCTAGGTTGGGAACCACTGGACTAAACTAGCTAACTGTATATAAAGTAGTGTAAACTAGCTCCACCTCCAGCAGCTACAACAGTAACATGCTGCTCTAACACTGATGCTTCACTATTAATAATCTAATGATGTCATATATAAAGTATATCAGTCACTGCAGAACAATTACTTTAATACTTTACATTTTGCTGGTAATAGTCACGTACTTTTTCTTAAGTAGGATTTTTCATGCAGGACTTTTACTTGTAATGTAGTATTACATTGCTTTTTATATTTTTACATCGGTACTTTTACTTAAGTAAAGGATCTGAGTACTTTTTCCACCACTAGAGAGCAAAACTTGTGAGTTAGAATATATAAGTATGTGGACATTTTTTGTCAATGGAAACACTGGTGATGTTCATTTAGCAAACAGGCTACCAAAGCTCATTTTGCTCCATAGTTTCCTCAGTAGTTACAAGTTAATAAACATGCAATAAGCCTCAGCAGACATTTTAACTTGTGATAGTTGGGAAAGCACAGGTGTTACTAATAACATAAACAATGGCTCTGTTATATTTAAGTAAGCCATGACAGTGCACCAGCATGCATAATAGCAGGACACTAAAACTGATGCAGCTGAATGGAATTCAGCCATCATTCACTTTCCTCCTGTGACATGTTTGAATGTCTTGTGTGGAAAAAGGCCCATTTACGTGGGAAGGGGTGTATAATCTTAGAAGGTTTTTTGGCAGATGTTTAGGTTGTTCTACTCTGTGATATTACCGTGTCTTTAGAGACATGCAAGCAAAATATGAAATGAAAATAATCTGCAGTCCCTATTTATATTCACTGTATTCTGCACCAGCATTTATCTCTGTGGCCATGCACACCCACATGGACACTCCATGACATGCACTTGGAGCCAATTATCTGCTCTTGTATGGTGACCTCAGCATAACACCCCCGAACACTATTGAGCTGCAATTCTACACAATACTGAGTCATGGAGAAAGTTAGAAAATCAAAAGCTAAAAAGTGAATATACTCCACCGCTCTTTCAGTTAGAAAAGACAAACTAATTCCTGCTTGCTGCATGTTACTCTATCCTCTGTAGATAAACATAATGGAATATGACTTAGAAATGGTGTCACAGTTATTACATATTTTCTTTAATGATCTACCAATATTACATTTGTAGATACTTTATAATCGGGGATATTATAAGCACTTGCTGTTGTTATTGATTTCTACAGGAAGGAAGACACAGGTGTTGCTATAGATGCAAATTTGCTCTGGAGATGTGAGCAGAGAAATGTCTGCTGGGACATTAAGACAGTAGGGTGCTTTGAATCTGAGCTCTCACTGTGACTTCTCTCTACCTGCTCGCCTCGCTCGCTCTCTTTTCATTAGTTTCACACTGCAGTGTGGGGCTTCATCCTGCTTTCTACAATGGCCTAGTCCACTGTAATGTCTTCCTTTATGAAGGCTTGTTTTTGTATTATTTAAAATGTTTTATGAAAATGCTTCTGAGGTGTGAATATAAATCTCATTGAGTGGAATAGACCCCCAAACACCAGAGGAGGAAAAAAAGCATGCATGACATATTACACACTGCCTACAAGATGTCAAGTTAGTCACAGGTTCTAGAAAACACCATACATCATGTGCCTTCGAAATAAAAGCATTTTTCTCACTTGATGCCCCCACCATTGTGCCAGAGGTAGCCTGGTGACCCTGCCATGACCCCGAGCTGTGTCCCATTCCAGGGGCCACCTCCACCAGAGGTGCAGATTCTGATCAATGCAATTTTTTTGCGTGGTTTGCAAGGAGGAAGACAGACAGATATTTGTAATTGAATAGAAATGGAGTTTGTTTTTATTTAGTCTCACTGAAAACATCTGCTGTCTATAGGTACACTGAGATACAAGAAAAAGCACTTATCAGCAACTGGGAGGAGCCTTTTTCTCCATTGATCTGGTTTTGTTATTATACTGGACTTGTGATAAGTGGGTGCTGCGGATATGACACTCACTGGTAGGGTTAGGGTTAGGGTTAGTTACTACATTTTCACAGTAGATGGGATGATTGTGATCTGTGAATCCAAAAAGCAGTAATGGCCATCCATAGCAATCAACCTGTGTGTGTGTATTATATTATATCTAGATGTATGTATGTATTTTTTTCACCTACTTGCCTGCATAGTAGCAGTAATAGTGATAGAAAAAATATAATAATATATAGTAACAGTTTTAGGTTTATGTTTTCTTATTTGTTGCCCTTGTCCTTGGGGTTAGGGTTCTTTTAGCTGTATGTGCATGTCTCTTCCTTCTCTTCCTTGTTCTTGGTGTAAGTACACAGAGAGCTCAAATCCATTGTATGCATACTTGGCCAGCAAATCTGATTATGATTATATAATATTATTTAACTCATACTCAAATTATGGGTTCAAACTTAAAACATATAGATTCTCTGGCCACATCCCAATCAAAGTTACAGCAAGTGTTTTTTTTTTTCCTTTTATTAAAGTTCAGAACTTTATTAATGTCAGATTAATAAACACTAATGGCAGGGTGATGACATTAAATATAAATTTCACATTTTGTAAAATTAAGGTAACTTATGATTTAAAGAAACATATAAAATATATATAAAAATACATACATATAAAAATAGGAAGATAAGCTCTAGAGCTGTATGGCTTGAGGAGGGGAATGAAACACTTTCTTTGTAAAAGATAAGTGTCCTTACAATTAAAGCAAGGGTTCACAATTTTTCAAGTCTGTCTTAAAACAACAGTCAGGTGCCCAAATGAACACTGAAATAGGTTTTTCTTGTCATAGTCATTCCTCCTGTTCATACTGACCATTAGAAGATCCCTTCATAATGCACTTGCAATGTAAATGATGGAGGAAAAAATCCACAGTCCTCCGTCTGTGCAAAAATGTATTTAACAGTTTATCTGAAGCTAATTTGAAGCTTCAGTGTCCAAATAATCAAATCAAGTAGATATCTTTCAACATTACAGTCTTTTTAGTGCTAAAGTCCCTCTTTTTGTTACTATACTTCCACCGCAGTGCAACAGGGAAACACTGTCCGAGGAAACACAAAGAGGGAATTTGATGCAAAAAAGACTGTAAATGTGATATATTTACAGATATCCATTTGAAATGACTAACTCAGACTGCTGAAGGCTCATATAAGCTTCAGGGAATCTTTTAAATGCATTTTTGCACAAAATGATGTGGACACACACTGAAAGCACATTTGAAGAGGATCTTTTAATAGCCAGTATAAACAGGAGGAATGATCACAGTGAGGAAAACCTCTTTCAGTGTTCATATGGACACCTGACTGTTGTTTAATATGGATTTCCGCCACTTTGATGAAAAAATAAAGATCCTGTAAGTCATTATAATGACTAAGTATCTCATAATAATGACTTAGTATCTCATGATGACTTAGTATCTCATAATAATGACTCAGTATCCCATAATAATGACTTAGTATCCCATAATAATGAGTTAGTCTCCCATAATAATGACTCAGTATCTCATAATAATGGCTTAGTATCTCATAATAATGACTTAGTATCTCATAATAATGACTTAGTCTCCCATAATAATGACTTACTATCTCATAATAATGACTCAGTATCTCATAATAATGGCTTAGTATCTCATAATAATGACTTAGTATCTCATAATAATGACTAAAAATAGTCTGCATGTAAACGACATGCAGACTATTTTAGGTTTCAAGGTCAATAAGAAAAGAATGCTCCCGTAAAAATGAATAAAACTCAGGATTATGATACCCTGTGATGTTCCCTGTCATATTATAGTGTCGGTTTCTTGAGACTTTTTAATACTGAGCAGGCAGCAAATAGGCAGGAATAGTAATAAGATTGAAAATCAGTTTACCATGAGTAAGAAAAAAATGCTACAGTTAAAATAATCAAAATTTAGTATTGTGAATCAATTAAAGACCATTTCATTCCATGATTCATTCTCATTTCATCTTCCTCCTATTGTTATTCAGTTCATGAATTAGCTTGAAAATGACTCAACAACGCCATCTACAGGCGTTATGCTACTAAGTCATTATTATGAGATACTAAGTCATTATTATGAGATAGTAAGCCATTATTTTGAGATACTAAGTCATTATTATGAGATACTAAGTCATTATTATGAGATATTAAGTCATTATTATGAGATAGTAAGTCATTATTATGAGATACTAAGCCATTATTATGAGATACTGAGTCATTATTATGAGATACTAAGTCATTATTATGAAATAGTAAGTCATTATTATGAGATACTAAGTCATTATTTTGAGATATTAAGTCATTATTATGAGATACTAAGTCATTATTTTGAGATACGAAGTCATTATTATGAGATAGTAAGTCATTATTTTGAGATATTAAGTCATAATTATGGGATACTAAGTCATTATTTTGAGATATTAAGTCATTATTATGAGATACTAAGTCATTATTTTGAGATACGGTCATTATTATGAGATAGTAAGTCATTATTTTGAGATATTAAGTCATAATTATGGGATACTAAGTCATTATTATGAGATACTAAGTCATTATTTTGAGATATTAAGTCATTATTATGGGATACTAAGTCATTATTATGAGATATTAAGTCATTATTATGAGATACTAAGTCATTATTTTGAGATATTAAGTCATTATTATGAGATACTAAGTCATTATTTTGAGATATTAAGTCATTATTATGAAATAGTAAGTCATTATTTTGAGATACGAAGTCATTATTATGAGATAGTAAGTCATTATTATCAATCAATCAATCAATCAATCTTTATTTATATAGCGCCATATCACAACAGAAGTCATCTCAAGGCACTTTTCACATAGAGCAGGTCAGACCATACTCTTTAATTTACAGAGACCCAACAGTTCCCCCATGAGCAAGCACTTGGCGACAGCGGTAAGGAAAAACTCCCCTTTAACGGGTAGAAACCTCAAGCAGACCCCGGCTCTTGGTGGGCGGCCATCTGCTTTGACCGGTTGGGTTGAGAGAGAGAAAGAGAGAGGGAAAGGGGGAGGGGGGACAGAAGAAAAACAATGACAACAACAAACAACAACAAGCACAAGCAGCAACAGCCAGGGAAGGATGCCATCAGGACTGTGAAGGACCGCGAAGGTTCGGCCCGGGAGTCAGGTTTTTCTGTGAGATGAGAAAGCACAAAAAACTCCGGGGAAGAAGCAAAGTTAGTGACATGCATTGATGTTACATGAATGCATACAGATGGAGAGGAGGAGGAGGAGAGAGGAGCTCAGTGCATCATGGGAAGTCCCCCAGTAGTCTAGGCCTATAGCAGCATAACTAAGGGCTGATCCAAGGCGAGCCTGGTCGGCCCTAACTATAAGCTTTATCAAAAAGGAAAGTTTTAAGCCTACTCTTAAACATAGAGAGGGTGTCTGCACCCCGGACTGAATCCGGTAGATGGTTCCATAGAAGAGGAGCCTGATAGCTGAAGGCTCTGCCTCCCATTCTACTTTTAAAGACTGTAGGGACCACCAGTAAGCCTGCATACTGGGAGCGCAGTGTTCTAGTGGGATAATACGGTATTATGAGCTCTTCAAGATATGATGGTGCCTGACCATTAAGGGCTTTGTAAGTTAGGAGAAGGATTTTAAATTCTATTCTAGATTTTACAGGAAGCCAATGTAGTGAAGCTAAAATGGGAGAAATGTGGTCTCTTTTTCTAGTTTTAGTCAATACACGTGCAGCTGCATTCTGGACCAGCTGGAGAGTCTTTAGAGACTTGTTAGGGCAGCCTGATAATAAGGAATTGCAATAATCCAGCCTAGAAGTAACAAATGCGTGAACTAGTTTTTCTGCATCTTTTTGGGACAGGATGTGCCTGATTTTTGAGATATTACGTAAGTGAAAAAAGGCAGTCCTTGAAATTTGATTTATGTGGGAGTTAAAGGACATATCCTGATCAAAGATAACTCCCAGATTCCTTACGGTGGTGCTGGAGGCCAGGGTAATGCCATCCAGAGCAGCTTTATCATTAGATAATGTGTTTCTAAGGTGTTTAGGGCCAAGCACAATAACTTCAGTTTTATCTGAATTTAGTAGTAGAAAATTGCAGGTCATCCAGGTCTTTATGTCGTTAAGGCATGTTTGGAGTTTGTTTAACTGATTGGGTTCATCTGGCTTCATTGATAAATATAGTTGGGTATCGTCTGCGTAACAATGAAAATTTATGGAGTGTTTCCTAATAATATTACCTAAAGGAAGCATATATAAGGTGAATAGAATTGGTCCAAGTACAGAACCTTGTGGAACTCCGTGTCTAACCCTTGCCTGCACGGAGGATTCATCATTCACATGTACAAACTGAAATCGGTCTGATAAATAGGACTTAAACCAGGTTAATGCAGTTCCTTTAATGCCAATTAAATGTTCCAGTCTCTGCAAAAGGATTTGATGGTCAATTGTGTCAAATGCAGCACTAAGATCTAACAGGACAAGTATAGAGACAAATCCTTTGTCTGATGCAGTTAGGAGGTCATTTGTGACTTTCACCAGTGCTGTTTCTGTGCTATGATGTGCTCTAAATCCTGACTGAAAATCCTCAAATAAACTATTGTTATGTAGAAAGTCACATAACTGATTAGAGACTGCTTTCTCAAGGATCTTGGATAGAAATGGAAGGTTAGATATAGGTCTATAATTGGCTAAAACACCTGAATCAAGAGTAGGCTTTTTAAGAAGAGGTTTAATTACAGCTACTTTAAAGGACTGTGGTACATAGCCTGTTACTAAAGACAGATTGATCATATCTAGTAAAGAAGTGCTCACTAAGGGTAAGGCTTCCTTAAGCAGCCTAGTTGGGATGGGATCTAAGAGACAGGTTGATGGTTTAGCTGAACAAATCATTGAAGTTAGTTCAGACAAGTCTACTGGAGAAAAACAGTCCAAATATATGTCAGGATTTACTGCCGTTACCAAGGTTCCTGTGTTTGGGGAGAGAACAGTGCCTGTTGAGGGCAGGAGATGGTTAATTTTGTGTCTAATAGTTAGAATTTTATCATTGAAGAAGCTCATAAAGTCGTTACTACTGAGAGCTATAGGAATACATGGATCAGTAGAGTTATGACTCTTTGTCAGCCTGGCCAAAGTGCTGAAAAGGAACCTAGGGCAGTTTTTATTCTCTTCTATTAATGCTGAGTAATAGGCGGCTCTGGCATTACAGAGGGCCTTCCTATATGTTTTAAGACTATCTTGCCAGACTAAGCGAGAATCTTCTACTTTGGTGGAACGCCAAATCCTTTCCAATTTTCGCGATGTTTGCTTTAATTTGCGGGTTTGGGAGTTATACCATGGAGCTAACCTCTTACGTTTTATTATCTTCTTTTTTAAGGGGGCGATGGAGTCGAGTGTTTGTCTTAGTGAGCCTGCAGCACTATCAATAAGATTATCAATTTGGGAGGGACTAAAGTTAACATAAGAGTCCTCTGTAGTATTGAGACATGGCAGTGAATTCAGTATTGACGGAATTGCTTCCTTAAATTTATCTACAACACTATCAGATAGACATCTAGTGAGGACATTTTTATCTAATGGTGTGTAATCCAGTAATAGGAATTCAAAAGTTATTAAAAAATGATCTGATAAAATAGGATTTTGTGGAAAAATTATTAAATGTTCAATTTCAATCCCATAAGTTAGAACAAGGTCTAGGGTGTGGTTAAGACGGTGAGTGGGATTATTTACACACTGAGAGAAGCCAATTGAGTCTAATAATGAGAGAAATGCAGTGCTGAGACTGTCACTATCAACGTCCACATGAATATTAAAATCACCTACTATAATTACTTTATCTGTACTAAGGACTAAATACGACAAAAACTCTGAGAATTCAGATAGGAATTCAGAGTACGGGCCAGGAGGACGGTACACTATAACAAATAGAACTGGCTGTAAAGTTTTCCAGGTTGGCTGGGAGAGACTAAGAACAAGGCTTTCGAATGAGTTATAATTAAATTTAGGTCTAGGGTTGATGATTAGGCTTGAGTTGAAAATGGCTGCAACTCCTCCTCCTCGGCCAGTGTCTCGAGGAATATGAGTATTAATATGACTGGGAGGAGTGGATTCATTAAGGCTGACATATTCTTCATGACACAGCCAGGTTTCAGTGAGACAAAATAAATCAATACGATGATCTGAAATTAAATCGTTTACTAAAACTGCTTTAGATGAAAGAGATCTAATGTTCAAGAGTCCACATTTAATTATCTTATTTTGTTGTACTATTGCAGCAGTGGTTTTAATTTTTACTAGATTTTCATGAATGACTCTTCTTTTATATACTTTGGATTTAATTGATTTATGTGGTCGGGGGACAGACACAGTCTCTATGTGGTTTTGGGTGGGTAACTGCTCTAATGGAAGCGCAGAGAAGCGTGTAGGACTGCAGCTCTGCCTCCTGGTCTCAACTCTGGGTTGTCATGGTTTTGGTTTACTAATAAAGTTGGCCATATTTCTGGATATCAGAGCAGCTCCATCCAAAGTGGGATGTATGCCGTCTCTCCTAATCAGACCAGGTCTTCCCCAGAAAGTCTGCCAATTATCTATGAAGCCCACATCATTTGCTGGACACCACCTCGACAACCAGCGGTTGAATTGTGACATGCGGCTATACATGTCATCACTGGTCAGATTAGGCAGCGGTCCAGAGAAAATTACGGAGTCCGACATTGTTTTAGCAAATGTACACACCGACTCAACATTAATTATGAGATACTAAGAAATTATTATGAGATACTAAGTCATTATTGAGATACTAAGTCATTATTATGAGATACTAAGTCATTATTATGAAATAGTAAGTCATTATTTTGAGATACGAAGTCATTATTATGAGATAGTAAGTCATTATTATGAGATACTAAGAAATTATTATGAGATACTAAGTCATTATTGAGATACTAAGTCATTATTATGAGATACTAAGTCATTATTTTGAGATACGAAGTCATTATTATGAGATAGTAAGTCATTATTATGAGATACTAAGTCATTATTATGAGATACGAAGTCATTATTATGAGATATTAAGTCATTATTATGAGATACTAAGTCATTATTATGAGATATTAAGTCATTATTATGAGATACTAAGTCATTATTTTGAGATAGTTTCTCATTATAATGACTTACAGGATCTTTTTTTTCACAGTGGCGGAAATGGGCTTGCATAGTTTTAAGACAGACTTGAAAAAAGGTTTTATAGAAGAAGTACAGCACCAGTTTCATCATGATCTCGTAAATGTATTTTAATGGAATCAGATTATGCTATTGCTATGTGGCCCTCCAGTATGGCATCCTTCTGTAGCCTGCTGATTTTACTTTGGAGGTAGTGGGCGGAAGTGTTGTTGCAGAGTAGGAGTAAGCGATGCTGGTCTCCCTCATGGTCTCCCTGCAGAGAGAGAGAGACAGACAGCTGAGAACATCCGCCGGAGGAGCAGACAGACACATTACGGGAAGAGTGTGTTGCCGGGTGCAGGGACAGCTCCATAACACACCGCAAAATGGGAGTCGAAATCGAGACAATAACCCCGGGCGACGGTAAAGCGATTGCAAGAAAAGGAAATTAGTGCAAAATATGCACTCATCTATTTGCATATATCTAACTCACCCGCCGATATGCCGCCTTAATTGCGTCGTATGGCCGTTATATTAAGCGCCTCTTTGGTTTTTCCACAGGAAGGACTTTCCCAAAAAAGGGACAGACGTGTGTGGTGCATTATGTCGGTGAGTTTTAAATAAGAAACTTATTATAAAACCCTTCTTCCCCTCTGCATGCATGGAGAGATTCTGCACATTTAGCTACTCTAGTTGGTTATTTCTACTCATGAAGGCCATACAAGTGGAGTGACGGCTGTGGGCAACTGTCTCCTGCACCCGTATGACAAATAGCCAAGCATGCAATCCTGTAAGTATCACTGCAAAAAGTAGGAACGTTAGAGGTGTTTGTGATACTAGAATACATAAAGCTGTGAAGTGCGATAAACTATGCCACAGCAGACATGTTTTAGCCTAAATGCTTGCAGGCAGTGATTTTTCAGTAGGGCAGAGAGGCATGATTGTCAGTCACCGACGAGGCAGCATGAAAATTTAACCCCTTCACCACAATTTCTCTCCCCAGAAACACATTTGTATTGAAGATATTCGGATGTGATAATGATGTTGACAGCAGCAGTGGTGGCGGCGTGTCCGGGGACAGCGCACTGCATGGCTTCATCACTGCGTAAAATCATGCGCGCTCCAGTATTTTGGCCGAGCGGTCCATTACAGTCTCACTAAGATCAGTAGATAATGTGGTAATTTGTCTTGTCTGGAGAATTACAAAACAACAGGAGACGCAGACGGATTCCGCCGCAGGGTTCACTCAGAGGGCCAGACAGACAGACAGACAGACAGACAGCCCGGGCCAGACAGCGGGGGTTTAAATCCTGTCTGATTTCCAACGCTTTTCTGTCTTTGTTGGAGTTTCTGGGGGGGTTGGTGGCGTTCAGTTGAGCGGATTATAACCGTCTGGGCGACTGCAATAATGGCTGACTAACTATAATATTGCTGTAATATTCCTCCAGAGACAGAAAATGTTTGAGTCACACTTAATATTTAAAGTATTCCTACTATACCGGCTATTATATCAATGTAGGGGCTATAATGCGCTCAAGGCAGTCAGTTGTATCTATCAATCAAAATACAGTATTATATCTAGCAGTGCTTATTGTGCACTGATTGTTTTTCTGATAAATCATCTGGACTCAACAGCATATCAGTAAATAAAAAAGCCCATCACCAGTTCTCTGAGTCCAAGTTTAGTCTTCATCTGTCTTGTTTTGCCTGACCAACAGTTTGACACTTTCAGAGTACTATCATACAAGAAACACTGAACTTTTGCTTAAAAATTACTAAATTGACTAATCGTTTCAGCTTCAACTATATCTTGACAAGTGTTTACCGCCATGCTAGCAGCTCTGTGAGGCTGAACTTGTATAGTGGTGCTATGCAGCGGTGGCGGAATGAGTTTTGAAGTGGAGGGGACATCCAGCTATACCTAGCTATATAACCTATAACCCCATTCACTTTTCCAGCTGTTGGGGGAACAGCAGACATGACTTTTCTTGGTCTTGAGAAGCTGGGGGCCCGCCAGGCTTGTACAATTATAGGGGAAACATTGAACTTCCTCGTACGAATCAGTACATATTTATAGGCCTATGTGCAATAAAATCAAATGTTTTTGCCCTTTGCTCATGGCAGTTATGACAATCATTATTTATTCATATGATTGGCAGGCAAGTTTCACCCATACTCCAGAGATTTATATGCCAACAGTTTGACATGTTCAGACTACTATCATACAAGAAACAGTGAACTTTTGCCTAAAAATTACTAAATCGACTGATCGTTTCAGCTTCAACTATATCTTGACAAGACTAAGTGTTTACCGCCATGCTAGCAGCTCTGTGAGGCTGAACTTATACAGTGGTGCTATGCAGCAGTGCCGGAATGAGTTTGAAGTGGAGGGGACATCCAGCTATATCTAGCTATATAACCTATAACCCCATTCACTTTTCCAGCTGTTGGGGGAACAGCAGACATGACTTTTCTTGGTCTTGAGAAGCTGGCGGCCCACCAGGCTTGTACAATTATAGGGAAAACATTGAACTTCCTTGTAGGAATCAGTACATATTTATAGGCCTATGTGCAATAAAATCAAATGTTTTTGCCCTTTGCTCATGGCAGATATGACAATCATTATTTATGCATGTGTGTTTGGCAGGCAAGTTATACCCATACTTTAGAGATTTATATGCAAAGAGTTTGACATATTCAGACTACTATCATACGAGAAACGGTGAATTTTTGCTTAAAAATTACTAAGTCGACTTATTGTTTCAGGTTTAATTATATCTTGAAGAGACTAAGTGTTTACCGCCATGCTAGCAGCTCTGTGAGGCTGAACTTATACAGTGGTGCTATGACAACACTAACATAAAGATGTTAAGCAGATGTCATTCTTACCATGTCCACCAAAGTCATTGGGATTCATCCGCTGGGCACCATGAATATCTGTACCAAATTTCAAGGCAATCCATCCAACAGTTGTTGAGATATTTTAGTCTGGACCAAAGTGGTGGACAGACAGACTGACATTTCCATCCATAGCACCATGCTGCTAAAATGTATTACAAGACACTCCAATTTAAATTCAGTACAAACAATAAAAACATCAGCAGCAAATATGGGAGTCCAGGTGTCTTTTGCTTCCCAGTGTGCTGGACTGTATATTTGTCTGCACCTGTTCTTAGTTTTGCAAAGCTGGTCTGAGTCTTCTTGCCTGGTGAGACAGACATAACTCACCCTGTAATACAAACCTCTTTGGTTCAAGATTATGTAACTTGGCCTCATTTGGGCCTTTGCCCACTGAAGTTTTTTTTTTTTTTAGGTATGAAGAAGATCAGCCTGCTTCCTTTTTGTTTTTTTTGTTTTTTTTTATATCACCCAAGCTACAGGATTTCCTCTCTGGGCGGCCTCCCTTCCTGTCAACTTACAAAGCAGCCTTGAAATGCAGCATGAAACAGGATATTCCATTACACAAGCCTTTGTAAATGTAGACGTCCAAATGCAGATCAAAACTCAGATTTGCTGGGTTTTTGGAAAGGTCCTGTTAGGAGGAAATGTTTGGCGTGTGAAAATGTCAACGCTACACTGTTTGGTGATGAAGCGGGACATGCAGTGTATTGGCTTTGATACTTGAGCAGGACCTTTCAGCTCTTATAAATGATTCCATTAGGCTGCTATCTTGATGTTCAGAGGAGGACAGGACACCCACTCCACTGCCTGGATTACACAGTCCCTGATGTGCCCAACAACATGCACACACACTCACACACACATACATATCATACCATCACAACACACACATGCTGCCTTACTGGTGCTAATAACAGTAATAGCACTGGTGTAAATAGTCTTGGAGGGGTGCTATTCTGCGGTTTGATGCTTGTGTTTTCCTGACTGTCACACTGAAACCCACCCAGCAGACAGCTGCAGTGTCTATTTCTGAGATCCTTGGAATCCCTTCATTTGCACTCTCAGTATACACACAGCAGGGATGATGGATGTCAGACAAGCTTAGAAGATGTATTTGTTTCTAATATTTTTATAAAATGTTATAAATACAGTTTATTGTGGCTGAATGTTGCTGCACAGAGAGTCAGAATTTATCCATCATTTTATTATCTGATCTGTACAGAAATTCTCACAGTGATGAATCCTGTCCTGTTGCGCATGTTCAGAGGTAATGGCTGGATTTTTCATCCACAGAATAAGGTTGTGCATTGGCAGCTGCTCCATTGTTTTTCTCTTTCTGACTCTCTCTCAATCCCTGTGTTCGTAGGCTCCTTGACAGATGGACGCAAGTTTGATTCATCACGTGATAGGGACAAGCCTTTCAGGTTCAAGATCGGCAAGCAGGAGGTGATCCGAGGCTGGGAAGAGGGTGTAGTGCAGGTAGGCTGAAGAATTGGAAGTGTATTGCACATAAAAATATGCATGTTCATTTAAGACAGACTTTTGATGAACTCTGAATCTAATTGTTAGCTTTATGAATTGATTTCTGCAAGCTGCACTCATTCAGCCTCTCAGAGAAGAGTATACTTGACATGCTACAGTGTATTTATTAGTGCCAAAAAAAAAGTCATGCAACTAAAGAGCTTTAACAATCATGATTCAGGGGCAGAAATAATTCAGAGTGCAAGAAAGGAAATGCATTTTGTGGCTTATAATTTTGTTCTGCTGAAATACATTCATTTATTGACATGGTTCCATTATCGAGTTTTTCCCTCACCAAGATCTCCATTAACGCTGCAAACAGTGGGCCAATACAGCATGGATGCAGCTCTATATGTCACAGACTCACACACTCGCCCACAGCATTTAGATGAAGGGGCTGGTGAATGGTGCTGCCTGTCTGAAGGTCCTTTTGATATCTGAATAAGGCATCTTAATGATTGAAACATCAAATATTGTGCAATAAAGAGTGTATGCACTAAGAATTAGATTTAGAAATAATAGAGTGTCATTATTATGAGAGATTTTTCACTTTCACTGTCCCCTGTTGTTTATTATCCAACTTAGACTGCAGAGACTGCATTATGATCCAATTAACGGTATCTTCCAGCTGGTCCACATGACCCTTGTTGTCTCCTTCTTTCTCCTCTGTTTGTGTCATCTGCCTCTTTGCTCCTCCAGATGAGTGTTGGCCAAAGAGCCAAGCTGACCTGTTCACCTGACTATGCTTATGGAAACAAAGGCCACCCAGGCATCATTCCTCCTAACGCCACCCTCATCTTTGACGTTGAGCTGCTGGGTTTGGAATGAAACAAATCCACCACATATTTTTGTGTGTGTAAGTAATATGCAAGAAGTTACAATCTGCTGGTTACAGTTGGGTTTTGCATGTTTTAGCCACAATATCACATCCTTCTGTGGCTGCATTCAGACTGAAATCAGCCCTGTGTTAAAACAATGCAAGGGGCTGCGTTGGTGGGAGTGAGACAATGAAATATAATCCACGAAGTCCAGTTGGAGCTACAGATTAATGCAATTAAAAACTTATCAGATGCCAAAACACTTTACATGGACTTTACATGGCGGCAAGCATTCACGTTACACAGGTAAACACCAGGAATATGTGCTTGCATGTATGTGATTGGCCACCGCAGTGGATGACGTCACGTTGCGTCGCAGAAAAAGTTGAACCCAGTTCAACTTTTTTGTCGGACGTCCCAGCATTGTTTTGCCGTGCCCTTTGCGTTGGCACCCCCACTCAATGCACTACCCCCATTCAAATGAATGAGAGGGCTGCGTTTTGTCATGCAGAGCTAATGTTGGTGTGGATGCCACCATAAGGTCCAATTTGTGGTGCTAGTGGCTTGAGGATGTAGTTTCTACTCGCAGGGCTAGAATCTAAATGTTATTTTGCTTACCTGCTATCCAGCTGCAGGTTGTATCCTCAAAGGCATATTTGTGATCCCACAGATGTCTGCTGTCTGCCCAGATTGATAAAATATTTCCCTTGGGAGAAACTTATAATACAGTATTTCCACAAATTGTGCCGGTCACTTAACAGTGGCTTGAATGAATGTTCCAGCATAGAGGTAGAGCAGAGTGTCAGAGTCTGTAAAATATCAGATTTAAACAAAGTTCAGTCTAGGAAGACAGAAGACACGTGTGAGATCACGAAAATACCTTCAAGCCACAACCCACTGCTGGATAACTGGAGAAAAAAAAAAAATTAACAGGGGAACGCTATGTGACTGAATCAACAAGTGCTGAGGTCACAAATGGGGTTAATTGGTGAACTGTTGTAGCTGGAGAGCTAAAAGTTAACACGATCTCTCTATGCTGTCCTGTTGACTCCCCCCTGGATTGTACATCATTTCATTCAATAAAGCTGAAAGGGGGAAAAAGTCTCTGAAAAAGTTGGGAAACTAGCTAGCTTAATTGTTAACTGGACAATAAGTTCACGCAGTTTATTCACGAGACATTGAGACCATTGACTCCTGTCTCATAACTGTCTCAAATCAAGTCTCTTGTGAAGTCGTTTACACTCTAAAAGAAGACTAGCTAACTGTGTAGGATGGTGGTCAAGCTATGCTAACCTTTTTTTTTTTTTTTTTTTTTTACAGAGAAGTGTATAGCACCAAAATAATTTTTAAGCAAAGAAGGTGGATAGTATGCATGTACAAACCCTGGATGGATGTAGGCACAGGACAAACGTTTATATTGTTTTTTTAATTTTATAAACTTTAAATTAGTATTGATATTCATATTAATATGTCCTGTGAAGAAAATCACAATCTTCATTATCAGTGAAGTTGTTCTGTGATTGATAGCACTCATTTGATGTCAACAAACTGTGGTGAATTAAGGTTCTTATGGATCCCAAGGCTACACCTTTTCTTGTGTTCCCCACCATCATATATTTATAAAAAAAGTCTGACTGTGACTCAGGTGAGTAAATTAAAATTAATGTCACTTGTTTGTGACACAGACTAATATCAGCAAGAGATGATAAAAAGAAAACACCAGAATGGCGCTCAGAAGTGGTGTGATATCTGAGCAATTTAGAGCTAAGTCTTATAAAATAACAAAGATGTTTAAAATCCTGCCATGACTGAACGGTGCCAAGACATCTACTGCATATGCAGGGTTCCAAGATCAGCACTGGGGACAGCGGACACACTTGGTGCAGAATGTTAGATCCAACTGAAAATTATCTATTGATAATAGTCAACCTTTATCACAACTAGACATTATTTAACATCAGTAAAGTTCAGTTCACTGTAGCCTTGTGATCCAGAAGCCTCCAGACAGATAAGATCACAACTGCAACATATGGTGGAAAATAAAAATACAATGGAGATATGTCGGCTGATATCTTGAAAATAACACAGTTTTCAAGCTATTTGAAATCACCTCATTTTGTTTTCACAAGTCTTATTTAACAAGTTTATTTAATTGTGTGTTTGAAACTGTAACTGTGAAAAATCTTTTGATTTATTTGGTTGTGGAATGAAAACAGCAGGCATTCAGTGCATGCAGGTCTGAATGATAATTAAAGGTTATGTCCCAAACCATAAGTCATAGTCCAGCCTGCTCCCCGAGAGTGGTGGTGCTGATGTAGGATATGTTTGATGGAGCAGACACATTTCTTACCTACCAGTTTCAGATAAATTAATCCTCAACATAGCTAAAATCTATATTTTTATATTAACAATGCATCACATGACTCCTTGTATGTGAAGTGGGTTATTCAGAGAATTATAGCCCAACTCTGCATCCCCCTCAGCTCTGCGGAGCTATTTAGCTTCTTTCAGCTCATTGTTTTGGTTTTCGGAGGGGTCGACTGCTTTTCATGTTTAACCCAAACATATCTGCTTTTACTGTCAGTGTAAATGTGTTCAGATTCACTCTGCCACCACATTAATGGTGGCAGCACTTGAGATTGCAACACATGCTACACATTATTACTTTTTTATATGAGGGAAAACAATGACAAATTAATTGTATGCTTTTGCAACCTTTTATAAAGGTTACACCTGGAACCTTTTCAGATGGTTCTACCTAGAACCTAACATAAAGGCTTATACTTCAAACTTTCTCTGAAAAGTTCTACCCAGAATCCCCTATGAGATATGGTGTAATGGTTTCACCCAGAGCCCTCACTGGGGGTTCTATCCAGAACCTTTTCACCTTCATCTAGAACCCACCCAGGGGGTTCCACCAAGAACCCTTTAATATTTCAAGAGTTTCATCTAGAACCCAGAGAGATCCACCGAGAACCCTTTCATATTTCAAGAGTTTCATCTAGAACCCAGAGAGATCCACCGAGAACCCTTTCATATTTCAAGGGTTTCACCTAGAACCCTCTTGTCCTCTTAGGGTTCTATGAAGAACCATTTTGTATTCTACAGATTAGGCAACAAATTATTGAATACTATTTATTGTATATTGTGGTCATCCATCATTTTAACAATCTATGTTACAATTACCTATGTTGACACTGAGAAAAAATTCAAACAATTTTTAATGAGAAAAAAAATTATTTTAAAAATCTTGGAACAATGATGGATAAGGAGGGGAGACTCTCTGAGGATAAGCCAACAGAACAGGAGAGGCTGTGTAGGTCCTGGGGGGGAACAGGTCAAAAGTGAATAAATGTGATCTCCAACAATGGTGACATAGCAGAGAGGAAAGAGAAAAAAGACAGTTTTTAGCATCAATCCAAGGTACACTTATTACACCAGATGAAGCAGTAAGCCATCTACAAACAACAAAGCAATGCATGGTCCAATGAGAGTAATCAGAGTATGGGCACATAATAATGGTGACAGTGGAACAGATTGAATAAGCCTGTTTTCCAACTCCTATACTAAGAGCTTCCACTGGCACACAATCAGGTGAAAGTGAGGGAACATTGATAATTCATTGTAACATCTCACCAGAAAAGGCATTTGAGTCATCACCCAAACCCCCTTGTTCAAGTCACTGGCACACGTCATTTTTTGTTCAGGTTGTAAAACTCATATTCTACAAAAAAGAATATTGCTGAAATAAGATACTAGAGTTAGTTTACCTTGATACTCTGAAGTTTCTGATATCTGTCACTTCAATCCAGCGTCTAGTATCAATTCATACACAGGTGATCACACATTGTGTGAATGGTAATCACTATTGATATGTCACACCTGTTTTGTAGAGAAGGGCAGACCATGTGATGCAATCTGTAGGGAAACCAGCTCACAAGTCCCACATACTAATCCCAACAGGGTAGCCACATCCCAGGCCCCATATATCAAACCCCAGCCTTTCTCCTGGGAGACTGGGGTTCAATTCCTGGCTCCAAGATCCCTCCACACTGTAGTCCTCCATCCCCCCAGCCCTTCTTCTGATCTTCCCACCAGAGAGCACATCATGTAGCTACATAATATATATGCACTGTGTTCTTAGCCACTCTTCATGAAAGCACCCATTAAGTGTTGTACATCATGAATTAGAAATTATCCAAACAAAACAATATCAAAAAAGATCTTCAACAGACATATGCCCCTCAAGTCAACCCTTGTCTCTATGATCTCTCCACAGCCTACAACACCTATATACAGTCTCACATTAGAGGGACTACCAAATTGACATAGTGTCTGTTCAATACAGGTATGCAATTAACTATTGTATGGTATGAAATGATGGTAAAGAAAGACTATGGGAGAACATAAGTAAAATGAATTGATTAAGGGGATTCCAGATACAGCTACATTTAAAATAGTATTTGAAACATAAACATTTGAATATTTGAGGGTGAGGCTCTTTTAATACCTATGCTTTCAACAATCCTTGAGGAACTCTTTCTTCCAAAAAGGGTTCTTTGGATGTAAAGGGTTCTTACTGGAACCCTTAGTCTAACAAAGAACCTTGAAGAACCCTTTCTTCAAAAAACGTTTTTCTGAAGCAAATGGTTCTGGGTAGAACCTCAGCCCTTCAAGAAGAATCCTTTTGGAACCCTTACTTCTAAGAATGTAAAACATTAAGGGGAGATTGAGTGGCTGTGTGATTGAACCCTGCACACCGAGGTACACTGGAGGCATGCTGTTATTTTGCTTCATCCTGAATTTTTCTTCTTAATTGTCTTTACAGGTGACTTCCTACCTGGGTGACTTGGAGAGAAGCTAGGAGAGTCTGCACTTGATTCTATAAGAGGCTTGAGTCTATAGTTCCACCATATTTATGGTTATTATTTCATCAAACTATGACAGTTTGTATTATTTTGTCTCTGTGACTAAGTTAATTCTATTTTTCCATCATATTCTTCCTTCTAAAACTATGGGCCATAACCTTACAAACCTCCATTTTCTTAATCTTGAATTTTTGTGAATTGAGTTTCTTTTTTCTTTGTGTGCGTGTTTTAACTATTAGTTGTGCATGGTTATGCTGAAAAGTACAAAATACCAATGAACCACTAGCAGTGACATTCATCTCCTATGAATCAATGAGTAGTAGTATTAGAATGTTTGAGAGCTGGTGCTTGTTATATTAAAGAAACAAAAAGTGTACACAAAAAATGAAAAGCACACATTTGTATCTAAACCCTTTTCAGCTAAAAATTAGAACAAATGAAATGAGCTTCTGTTAGAGAGAGAGAGCTCAGCGTTGAATTCAGTGGTATATCATTGTTATGTTAGGCCTTAATGGTGCAACACAAGAACTGAGTTGGGAAAATATTCCCATTTGTATATAGTACTACTGTGTTTTCTTTTTCATTGAAATTAATGAAAGTGTGAACTAAAGAGGGGTAATTGGCGCAAAGGAGAACCAATCACAGTCATAGATAGTTCTAACGTGTGCCTAAATATTTTCACCAGACACATGACAACTACCTTACCCTGTCTGCATGTTGTAGGCCCGGCGGAAACCCTAGTATGTATGTGTGGAAAGCTTTGCGTCCAATTCGCGTTACCATTGCCTTTTCATCTCGCCAAGTCTTTAAACCCCATTTAAAGCCATACACCAGTTGAACAGTGCAAAGACAGGATTTGCAGTGTCACACATAAATTGGAGTTTATTATTCTTTTCTTAGAAAAAGGGGAAATGCTTGAAATTTACAAAAAGGGGTTGAGGAATCAATCAAATTGTGACCTCCCCCAACCTTATTTTGTGTAACAACTTCAATCATGTATTTTTCAGATGCCAACTTTCTATCTCTGAGAATCAACAAAGTGTTTAACCTATGATAATAGCTAGTGTTTTTTTTCTGTCAGGTGTCAGTATAGTATCACACTGCCTAACTGAAGGCTGTTGAGGTAGAAAATTCTGACACACAGGCATCCTAGTGGTTTTGTATCTCAAATAAATAGTTTTAAATGGAGTTTAAATGAAGGAATATGCTGGCCTGGCTGTCAGATATTGATTATGGCTGTCAATGTTACATATTGGCCAAGCTGCAACTGGTGTGGCAGCAGTCCACCTCTGTACTGTGTAGTTATGTGCTGATACGTTACTGTATGCAGGCTAAACCAATGATGACATATTTAAAATAAAAGAAGTGCTCTCCACCTGAAGGCTTTTTTTAATATTTTCTCACTACTGATAGACCATATTTGATTTATTAAAAATGTGTGTTTATGCTTTTAATCTTTTCCATTAATGAAATGGTGGTGGTGTGGTTTTTTACACAATGCTGACTTGTGAAATACTACTCATGTTACTAAAAATAATTTTGACTACATGAGGATTGATTGATCAATAGTTTGAATATTTTGCATTGTCATGTACCATACACAGCAAAACCAGTTTTGCCACTTGCTAATTAACAGTGGTGGAAAGTAACAGTAAGTACATTCAATCAAGTGTTGCAGACAATTTTGAAGTAGGCCTACATGTTCTTTATGTGTATAATTCCAATTGATTCAACTTTACACTTTAATACACATTTCAAAGGGAAATATTGTACTTTTTAATTCACTACACTTATCTGATTAAGTTACTTATTGTAGATTTTACACACAAAACATCATCTTATACATAAAATGTAAGATTAAAATACCCAACACCATAGCCGGATTTACTTGTTTGGGGGCCCCAGGGCAAAAATTTGTTGTTGGGACCCTATTGCAGCCCCTCTGTCATTATTCATGGGACAAGAAATGACCCCAGGTTTTCAGTGTGTATTAGTCTTTAGGTTAGCCATTAGTTTCTGAGGCACTTTGATTAAACACAACTTAGTAGGAACATAGTAGTCAGTAACACTATAATACCCACTGTACCTACAAATTATACATATTTATTCAGTTCACAATGCAAAATTTGTATTCTATTTGTATTCTGTTTGTACCTCACAGAAACAGTTTCACCTGTATAGTCATTCCTTGTGTATATTTCTTAAGATTGTTGTGTTGTTATTTTGTGTTAGTACATTCAGAGCCACTAAACCAAACTCAAATTCCTATTATGTGTGAACACAATTGGCCAATAAAGATTATTCTGATTCTGATTCTGAATATACACCATGTTAGCAATAAGCATTAAAATTAAGTCTTAAAACACACAGGACATCGATATACTGTACGACAGGACCACAAAGATTAGACAATAACCCAGGACTCGCCTTAGTTGGTATTGTACTTAGTGGAGCAAATTCCAAAATAAGCATTTAATCAGATTACCTACAACCAATGAACAAACATTGAACTGGGGGCTTATTGGGCCTCTGGGGCCTCTGGGGCAACAGGGCCATTGCCTACTTTGCACAGTTGGTAATCCAGCCTTACCAACAGTACATTAAGTATAGTAAAAGTTAGCTCTTCTATATTTTGCTGACAATACGTATGTACTTTTACTTGATTTTTAGTGAAGTATTATTACTTGCAATGTAGTATTTTTACACCAAGGTATTGCTACTTTTACTTAAGTGAAGCATCAGAGTACCTCTTCCACCACTGCTAATTAAAGCCATTTGATTTGACAAGATCTGCTGCTGATCTGCTGTATGTCCTTGGCAAGGATTTTCTTCAAAGTCTAATAAAAAAGGGTTGGGAGGTTAACAGACAGTATCACTGTCATCACCGTTACCCTTTTAACATAAATATACCTCCTCTACCAGCAACAGAATATATTTCCTGCTCTTCTTTTTGTTTCCATTTAAGCCAGCTTCTAATTATTTCAATTATTTCATTATATTATATTATATATACACTATGAGTGCATGGGATTGTTGTTAATTTCACATGTTGCTTGAGATATTAAGGATTCTACACACATAACAATGTTTTTAAAAACAAATATTAGATTTCTTTCATATCAAATGGGTATATCAGTAGGGTAAATCCATGTCTATGATTGGCTATTCCTGCTCAGAGCATGCATGTGCTTTATCATGTGATCACTTGAGAGTTGCTCTTGAAAGTTACTCCCACACTTCGCTGGAAGTTGGAGTCTTGATAAATGTGTGTTATCGCTCACATTCAGCGAATAACTTTTTTATCATTAAGTTGGTTCTTTAGAGCATTCTTAACTTTCATTCTCAGAAGTTTTATAAATAGGGGCCCTGGTGTCATCAGCTTTAAATTTGGTAGCTGTAAGTCAGTACCCTTCTGTTCTGTAAGTATGGGGCCCTGATATTGTTTTTTCAGCTTTTTCAAAACTTTATGATTCCATATTATTTTTTTATGGTGAAGGAGTATGGGGTTTTAAGGATTATAAAGAACTACTTACAAGAGAGGATATAAGAAATAAATCAAAGTTTAGAAATGACATTTAAATTAAAGATTGCACAGACCCACATATAGTTCTTAACTGAGCACTGATATCTGGCAACTGAGGTAGGTAGATATAAAGGCGTTCCTGAAGAGCAGCTTTTAGGTGTTTTTTGTGATCTTGGTGTTGTTGAAGACTGGTGAGGATAACTTTCCTGGTTGTGTGTTTAAAATACACACCATTTAACCACAAGTCACTGGCTCAAATCCCACGGGGGTCCTTTTGGAGTCGTTCAAGTTGTTGTTGCTGTCTAGCGTCCTGTGCACCATGTGGTGTTCAGCAGAATGTCTATGTTTGGATATTATTAAGAGTCTTAGTCTTCATATAGCAAGTGTAGACGTTAAAGGACACGTTCACAATTTTTCAAGTGTGTCTTAAAACAGTCACGTGTCCATATGAACAATGAAAGACGTTTTCCACACTGTAATCATTCCTCCTGTTCATACTGGCGATTAAAAGATCCCCTTCAAATGTCCTTTCAGTGTAAGTGATGGAGGCCAAAATCCACAGTGTGTCCACACACTCATTTTGTGCAAAAATGCATTTAAAAGTTTATCTGAAGCTTATATGAGGCTTAAGCAGTCTGAGTAGTCATATCAAGTGGATATCTGACACATTTACAGTCTTTTTAATATCATATTCCCTCTTCGTGTTTCCCTGTTGAGTGGTGGAAGTATAGTAATAAAAAGAGGAACTTTGGCACTAAAAAGACTGTAACGTTGAAAGATATATACTTGATTTGACTCATTTGAATGGCTGAAGCTTCATATTAGGTTCAGATTCACTTTTAAATACATTTTTGCAGGACTGTGAATTTTGTCCTCCATCACTTACATTGTAAGTGCATTATGAAGGGATCTTCTAATGGTCAGTATGAACAGGAGGAATGATTACAGCAAAAAAAAAACCAAAACAAAATAAAAAGCAAACAAACAAACAAACAAAAACAACAACAACAAAACACATTTCAATGTTCATTTGGACTCCTGACTATTGTTTTAAGACAGCCTTAAAAATTGTGAACCCGTCTTTTAAATCTATCAATCAACAAATGAAGAAAAAAACAACCATTTGGATTTGATTATGGGCCATACATTTTTGTGAAAGAATCCCAGGTTTTGCCCAGGCAGTTAGAAAAATACAGTAAATCACTAAATACATATTAAAGCAGCAAAGACAGCAAAACACAGAATCAAAACAAAGCATAAGACACAGAATAGCATTTTGTTGAGGCACAATAAGCCAACTAGGTTGGTTGTGTCATATTGATTATCACAATGTTATGTATAGGTCTGTTTCATGGGAATAAAACTGTCCTGGTGAGTGAAGTTCATGTGACCGATACGAGGCGTGACTTGAAACGTCAACGCTGACTTGCACGACCAGGAAGCCAGCAGTGACATCATCACTTACCAGAATTCCCCCTCAACCAGCTCATCGCCGTATCAACGACGAGCAAGCGACGAAGAGAGGAAAACAAATAAGCTGAAGAGGTCTGCGCATATCTGACACTCCGAAAATCTTACCAGCTGTTGTAGCAGATTTTCCAAACAAGGCATAAAAGGTGAGACTGTCTTTAATGTCAGCTAATCCAACAAACCGCTGTACCTTCACCAGCGTTAACACACATTCTGGTGTCGTTATAAGCTAACGTTACAGCTAGCTGCTACGATTCCTGAACAAAGACGAGGGACAGTTAAGCGACTCGGAACAGTTTTCCTTCATACATATTATACTTTGTTGTAAACTATTTGCTATTTCATCACTGTACGAGATAAGTCTGCCTGCTTAAACCAACTAACAGCTGTTGGTTAATTTTAATGACTGTAGCCTAGTGAGGCAACGTAACGTTAGCTAACATGATGGTAACACTTCACGACGTCGTAACTTAATGATAGAGACACACAACAGCAGTTCCTCGCTAAAGAATATACACAAACGTTTACCTCAGTGTCAGATTAAGGGAAATGCTTCACGTCATATAATTTAAAGTAACGTCAATTAAGCCCCATAATTTTCTTTGAGCCAAAAGACAGCAGCTCACAGTGCTTATTTATTTGGTAACGTGCAAGTGTTTTATCTGTCTGCAACGTGTAAGCGTATGTAATATATAGTGACCCCTGTATGCGGTACAGTAGAAAGGGTGTGGGTCAGTTCAAAGCAGTGCAGACTTCCCTGTTACAGTTGTCCGTCGTCCCTCTCCTCCTCCTCCTCCTTCCTCCCTCCCTCCTCCTCCTCCTCCTCCCTCTTCCCTCTGTCTCTTTCCCAGCCATGTTAAAATAACCAGGAAAAAGCTGCCAAGAAGGCCACAGTCTTGAATCTAACCAATTCGCTCAGGCTGACTGGAGTTAGCCCTCTTTCCTTTCCACTAAAGTGTTTGCTTTGCCAACTAGTTACATAGTTTCTGGCCGAGCACAAGAGTCATGCCAAAGCCTCTCCCTGCTGTTTTCAGTAAAGGAATGCTTTTATGGGATGTTTGCCAAGCTTTTTACCCTACTGTATCTGTTTCCTGTTTGTCTTTGCATATTCAAATGTAGGATATTTCCGTGTACATTAACAAATAAAGTCATTTCTTCATTTGAACTGCAGTTGCAGAAGTGACTCAAGGATTTGGTTATGTCATTGCAAAAAGTGCCCAAACACTCATTTTTTCCAAGCTTATTCACTTACACCTCCAGCCTGTTTGAGTGAGGGAGGAATATAAAGCGAGCAAACAAACACAGCTGAAAAGTAAACACTATAAAGTATTAAAATGCCTCTCTGTGTCCACCAACACAATGATGTACTTGTCTGTGAGGACTGAGGATAACAGAATAGAGTAGTGGCTGGAGTAGCTGGGAGAGTGAGATCTGGCAGTAATGTGATTGTGGTCAGAATGATGCGCTTATTTTAGGGACTCAAGGCATTTTTCACTTACTGGTGTCAAAATGAATGTGTGACCACCACTTATCTGACCAGTATGTGTACATGACATATCAGTGTGGACTCTCATAACTGTGATGTTTTGTACTGTAAAACATTTTAAAAGGGTTATTTTGTGATGGCTTGTTTTGGCTCATTATGGATCTCAATATGGAAGAAAGTGAGTTGAAGTTTTTGACTTGAATTATTATTATTGTTATTCTGTCATTGTCTTCTCTTTGTTTTCCTGTTCCTTATTCAGTAAGTGATGTGTTTATCATATGACTTGTAATTGTGACACCCAGTGTGGTGAGAAATCAGTCGTCACTTTTACATAAAAGTAGCACTGGATGAACTTAAATGCCATCAGTTTTCTTTTCAAGATAAGTTTTTGGTCTTTTTTAGCCTCTATTTAGCCACATTTTAAACAGTTTCTTTGTTAAGGTCGTCGTTAAATTCAGTTTTTCCTTCATTCAGTGTCAATGGGCCGCAAACTCAGTTTTTAGTGCCAACCTCATGTTACCATACTTAAAAATGAGTTCTAAAAGGCAGTGAGAAAGGAATATCGTGTTGAAAAAGAAGGAGAAACACAGAGAACGTCTGGGTCACACATTTAGTAAAAAGAAGTTTAAAAAATTGTGAAATTGAGTGCACTTGGAATGGATCAGCACCCTGAGCTGAGATATTGGAGTCTTGATCAGTGCATCTCGAGCTGCAATGATTAGTCGATTAATCAATTAATCGGTTGACAGAAAATGAACCTGCAGCTATTATGATAATCAATTAACCATTTCAGTCATTTTTAAAGCAAACAATTTAAACAATTGTTAATATTCGTCATATTTGACCATAAATTAAATATCTTTTAAGGTTTTGAACTGTTGATCAGTCAAAACAAGCAAATTGAAGATGTCACAGTGGCCTGTGAAAAATTGTGAATGCCATTTTTTCACTATTTTTAAACATGTCATAGACCAAACAAATAATCAGTTAATTGGGAAAATAAATAGCAGATTAATCAATAGGCAGCTCTAAGTGCATCACTTTGTTGTTTGACAGCTGACAGTTGAGACGGAGAGAAAGCATGAAGAGCGAGGGGGAGGACATGCAACAAAGGTCCCCAGTTTGAATTGAACCAGGGATGTTGCAATTTACGTTGTATGCCAGTGGCATTTTTAACAATAACACTACATGTAATCTGTGTGCATGAGAAGTGGCCATTACCTTATTTTTTTAAAATACTATGGACAACAAGGCATAGGCAGAAATGTAAGCTTTTGTTTATATCAAGGCAAATGAATGAATGAATTGAAATACACAGAACCAAACATACTTGTGTTGATTACTTGTCATCACTCCACTGCATGCCTCTGCCTGTCCTGTGTGCATTATAATCTCAGTCAGCTGACTGTGATCTTTCATTTCCTCTTCCTTCTTCAGGCACTTGGTTGTTTATGAGTTCTTTTGAGCATGTCTGAGTCTAGTTATGGTTAGAGACAGACCACAAGGGGGTTGGGTTGAGTCATACATTGTCATTATGGTTTACAACATTATTGGAACCTGAGAGACAGTAGACATTTTTTGTGCTTTAGCGTGTCTCCGTCTGCCCATGTTACTCATGTATGTTATCATGTTATTATGTTGTGGCATCCTGTATGTATAGGCCCAAGTGTTCATCATGTTATTATTTGAACTTATAATAAAATCAGTGTGGAAGTGCAGCTATATTATGTAGTTGAGTGTTAGCGAAAATGAATAAGATATAAAGGTATAAAGATGTTATTTCTGCATACCCTCTGTCCTCCTCTCACCCACACTTGGTCCACTCTTGTCATCATTTACGTCAAAACAAGTTCAAAGTCAACACACACAACACACACCTTGAGTTCACCCAGCATGGAAATAAGATTAGATAAGATGATAATGTAGTGCAAGGCTGAAGTGAACTCATGACACACATCAGAATAAGTGCTCCTATTATTGTCATTGTGTTCAACACATACTAACAGCGTCTATACTTGCAGCCATCCATTTCATCCAGTTGACATGATGTGGTAGTTTGTTTGAGATTTGTTGCCGATGCTTAGTAGTGTTTTCTATGGAGAAGTGTACTACATACTTATCTTAGATTTATTCGTCACTCACTCAGTTGCTATTTATAAATGCAACTTTAGTATTGGGTAATATGATGACATACAGTATTCTGAGAGACTACACAAATCTGTCTAGCGTCAGAGATTTTGTCATACAGATTATACCATGATGGCTGTCCCTTTAATGTTTCCAGAAGTGATAGGCCATCATCCATTGCTTTGTGTTAATACTGAAATAACAGGAGTTTTGTATCGGTGTGGTGAAGTATTATGATTTCCTGGATTAGCAAAAAAACATTTCCCATCTGTTTACCATACTCTATTATTATATCTATTTCTCAATTGAGTTCATCATGATTTTGACAAATTACTGTTAAGGTGAGAATTTGTATGTGGTCCTCACATTTCCAAAACTTTCTTCTGACACTGAAACTCAGTAAATGTAAGACAATGATTGTAGAGCCTGGCAAACTTAGTAAGTAATCACCACAAACATGCTAAAAATAAAAGCGAGTTTCTTCCTCACCATCTTCTGTGCAAACCTATCTAGTACATTACTAACAGGGAGCTCACAGGGAGGTTTTCCATCCATTACTTTTGAAAGTTCTGCATTCTGTTGCACAAAGACAACTCATGTTGCTGTCTCATAAGCTCTCCGTCATTCTGGTTTTGTGTTCTACCCCCTGCATCCATGCACATCTTAAGATAACATCACTCACAAACCCGTCTAATCTCAAGTATTGTAGCCCAGCTTTGTGCCCAGCTTTGGCTTGCTGAATGTTCAATTTTCTTCACCAGCCACTCTTTTATTTCATCCCTGTGCCATTTCAGGCTGGGCAGGTAAGTTGTTTTGGTTCTTGAGACTGACAGAACCAAGACAATGAACTGGACGTAGCTGAAAGCTGCACTCAACAACAAAGATGGTTGTGATTGGTCAGTGGAATTGTGAGCACTAGCATCCTTTCCACATCACAGGGAGCCATTTGACTCAATATGAATATAAAGTATAGCTTAATGGATGGTAATGGATGACATTAAGGTAATATGAGGATAACCCAGCCAACCAGGAGCTTATCTGGCTGCATTGTTATCTCTTACAACTATGTCATCCTCCCTTACTCAAAGTCCTTCGCTCATAGCTGTTTGTTTTCTCCTTAGGATGTCTCTGTATCCATCCCTCGAGGACCTCAAGGTCGACAAGGTCATCAAGGTAAGATGAGTGTGTTTAAGTCAGCCATCTATCTGGACATAATAACCTCTGTAGTAGCATTTTATGCCATTCTCTTTTACCCGTATGCTTTATGTGCAGTAGGCTTCAAATTTCCACATCACACTCGTGTAAGTTGAATAGAGGACCAGGATTGGTTTCCTATTATATAATTATAACTATTTGTGATGTTACAAATACTTCTTGTAACACATCTCTTAGAATTGGATTTTCAATGAGCACAGAGAAATTTAACATTTTCAGCAGATGAATGTGAAAACAGCCTTCTAGTGTGAAACTCTGCACATAAACCATTCTGTACAGTGAAGCTCAAACATTCAGCTGTAGGAACAAGAAGAAAAACATATTTATATATTTATATACAGTGCTGCTTGAAAGTTTTTGAACCCTTCAGGATTTGCTCTATTTCTACATAGATATGACCTAAAACGTAATCAGATTTTCATGCAAGTCCTAAACCTAGATAGAGACATCAGTTACACAAATGAGACAAAAACCTTACACTTGTTTGTTTATTTATTGAGGAAAATGATCCAATGTTACATATTTTTGCATGGCAAAAGTTGTTGATGCTCACCAAGCTGTCAGGCAGACTTTATATAAATTGAAGACATCCAACACCATTGTTACCCTCCCCAGGAGTGGTCGAACAACAGAAATCACACCAAGAGCAGGTGTGTAATACTCCGGGACATCTCAAGAAACCCCAGGGTATCGTCTAGGTAACTAAAGACCTCTTGTGCAGTGGCTACAGTTGATGTTCATGAGTGCACCACCAGGAGAACATTGAACATCAATGGTGTGCATGGCAGAGTTGCAAGGAAAAAAGCCACTTCTCTCCAAAAAAGAAAATTGCTGCCGTCCACGGGTTGCTGAAGACCACATGGATTAGCCAGAAGGCGATTGGAACAATGTTGTGGATGGCTGAGACCAAAATCAAACTTTTTGGCTTGAATGAGAAGTGTTTGGTGATGAGCAAATACTGCATTCCAGCATAAGAACCTTAACCCATCTGTGAAACATGGTGGTGGTAGTATCATGGTTTGGGCTGCTTTGCTGCCTCTGAACCAGGGCAGCTTGCAGTCATTGAAGGAGCTATGAGTTTTGAGTTGTACCAGCACATTCTATAGGAAAATGTCAAGGTATCCATCTTTGAACTGTAGCTCAACAGGAAGTGGGTCATGCAGAAGGACAACAACCCTAAACACACAAGTCATTCTACCAAAGAATGGTTATAGCAGAAGAAAGATAATGTTTTGGAATGGCCAAGTCAAAGTCCTGACCTTAATCTGATAGAAATGCTGTGGAAGGACCTGAAGCAGGCAGTTCATGCAAAGAAGCCCACCAACATCCCTGAGTTGAGACTGTTCTCCAAGCTGATATGCAGGACTGATAAACAGTTACCGGAAATGTTTGGTTGAAGTTATCGCTGCAAAAGGGGGTCACACCAGTTACGCAAGGGTTCACATACTTTTGCCTCACACAAATAAATAAGATTGGATAATTTTCCTCAATAAATAAATGAAAAGGTTTATTTTTTTGTCTCATTTGTTTAATTGGGTCCACTTTATCTAGTTTTAGGACTTGTGTAAACATCTGATTACATTTTAGGTCATTTATGCAGAAATGCAGAAAATTCTAAAGGGTTCACAAACTTTCAAGCAGCACTGTATTTTTGAGTGGAGGAGGATTGTAACAGCCTTACTGTCATTGTTTTTCCTTTCTTTCTATATTGTACCGATGACAATATCCATCCAGTATTTGCTATTTTAAGTTAGTTGTTCAAGTGGCTACTCTTCCAGTTGACTGTGTGTGTCTGATTGCTTCTCAGGCCCAGGCCCAGTTCGCCCAGACTACCACCCCCATGCCAGCCATCACTGAGGGAACCTACCAGCCTCAGCTTGCCACTGCTGGGATGCCAGGATCAAGTGAGTCTCATATATATGTGTTATATTTTGTATGGTGTGTTCTGTGTGTGTTTTTCTTTTTGCTTTCTACTGTTTGTTGTTGTGCTGTTGTATGTTTTGATTGTGGGGGACTACAGATGCAAATTAGCTTCAAGCTAACTCCTGTGTCTGCTCTCATTCTCTTTACCTGTTGGTTTCACTGCAGTTATTTGTGGAAGAGGAACAGTTCTGTAGTATTGGAGATGGATAAAGAGGAGTAGAGTGAGAGGACTATGATGGGAGGAGGGGTTATGCGGTCTTTGTACAATAAGGAGAGTAACTGGGCCCCCCACACCGACTATGATTTCTCTCTTGTTCTCTCTGTGTTTGTGGCTCTCTATGGCTTTCTCTATAATTTTATCTCTGCTCAAAGGTTTATGTTTTTCTGAGTTTCTGTGAAAGTAGGCTTAAGCTCTGCTGTAAGACTCAGATGGTGGAAAAGATAAAGAAAGGAGGCACCCATAAAAGATTAAAAGCAGGCAGAAGATGGACAGGGGGCCGTTTAGAGTTTAGAGAACACAACTTTTCTGCTTATTTTCACTCACTTCTCCCCCTTTTACCATTCTCTCACTCATTCAGTTTCTCTTTTCTTTATTTGGATGCAAAGTCCTGTGGGCTTTCGGTCTTTTGTTTTTACCTCAGCAGAGCTAGCTGTGAGTCACCATGGAGACTGGCTCTGGCAGTTGTGCTGGGACGAGGCGTGATAGGAGAAAGAGAGAGGAGGAGGAGTTGGTTTGAAAAGGAGGGAGGAAGGAGAGACCCAGGGGTGTAGTGGGTGATTGAACTACAGGAGAGACGGGAGGAGTTTCTTGTCCTGGTGTGGAGAAGGGAAACGGAGAGGGACGTGAAAGGGGACGGCCTGATTGACACCAGCACTGAACTACAGCCTAGGCAGACACGCTAACGCTGTAAACTTCACTCATTCTGCTGCCTTCAGATTGCCTCAACAACATGACCTTTCTTCTTTCTGTAAAGGAAAAACACCAAGAATGAGAAGGAGATAATAGAACTTGACAGCCTGCATGTGTGTTTTGTTTTCAAAGATGCATTAGATTCTGCATTACCTTAAAGCATCAATACAACACATTTACCTGGTAAAACAAGATGCATTATTAGCCAGGTCCTTGTTTGGTGACCGACTTCAATAGCCATCTCCCAGATACTGTTGCTCATCAAAGAGTTCTGATAAGAAGGTCAGGATAAACCACAAAAACCAAGTCAACACCAGTTTGTTTTTCTTTCTTTTTTTTGGATTAGCTTATGTGGGCAGTTGTGGAGTGTGGGAGAGGAGAAAGAAGGAGACTGTGATAAAGCAGGAGAGCACAAAAACATAAATGAGGAAGCAGGAGAGCACAAAATGAGGAAGAAGAGAGGGCAGGCCAACTGTTATGACTAGGCAAATTCAGTTTTCTGAAATTATGAAACACATTTTAATGGGTGTAGGAGTATGGGATGAATCATGGTCTGCATTGTTCCTTCATTTCCACTTTTTATGTTTGGCCATCAATTTGTGGATGTGTTCATCTCTCTTTCTTTTCTGTGCCATGACTAGAGCTGTCCCCTGTAGCTGTGTAGTAGGTGTTTTGGGTGGAGTACATAGTTGAAGTGGCTGACTGAAACAATGTTGACCTTAGACTTGACTCCACCTGGTACCACCTGAGCACTGTGGTGGCACAATCACTGTTGTTGAAACAAAGACAATCACTGAACATTAGCAATATATTGATAGAAGTATTGACTTAGATTAAAATCACTGAGCTTCTCTCTGCCACTACATGTAGAAATTGCTGGTTGATATAAGTTTTGTATGTTGTGTGTTCCATCACCAACTATGGTCAACATAAGTCAATAGTCTTGTTTCTTGACTGATTCACATAGCCCATTATCTATCAATCAATCAATCAATTTTTATTTATATAGCGCCAAATCACAACAAAAGTCATCTGAGGGCACTTTTCACATAGAGCAGGTCTTTAATTTACAGAGACCCAACAATTCCCCCATGAGCAAGCACTTGGTGACAGCAGTAAGGAAAAACTCCCCTTTAACGGGTAGAAACCTCAAGCAGAACCCGGCTCTTGGTGGGCGGCCATCTGCCTTGACCGGTTGGGTTGAGCGGGAGAAAGAAGGTGGGGGTGGGGGGGTATTCAGAATGACAACAATCATAGCAATAGCCGGGGAAGGACACCAGCAGGACTGCGAAGGACCGCGAACGCTCTGCCTGCAACCCAGGGCCTGCGAGATGAGAAAGCACAAAAAACTCAGGGGAAGAAGCCAAGTTAGTAACATGCATTGATGGTACATGAATGCATACAGATGGAGAGGAGGAGGAAGAGAGAGGAGCTCAGTGCATCATGGGAAGTTCCCCGGCAGTCTAGACCTATAGCAGCATAACTAAGGGCTGATCCATTGGGAGCCTGGCCGGCCCTAGGCTCTTCAAGATATGATGGTGCCTGACCATTAAGGGCTTTATAAGTTAGGAGAAGGATTTTAAATTCTACAGGAAGTTTTAAAATTTTTCAGGAAGCCAATGTAGTGAAGCTAAAATGGGAGAAATATGATCTCTTTTTCTAGTTTTTGCAGTGCAGCTGCATTCTGGACCAGCTGGAGAGTCTTTAAAGACTTGTTAGGGCAGCCTGATAATATAAATTTAAACTTTTGGAAATTCCCTAGTCTCTGAGGGGCCATGTTATATATACATGGTGTCAACAGTGTCGTCATAGCTGCGTGCAGTAAGGCAGTTGTTCATATTGGTGTATTTCTCTACACTGAGCTGAAATTAAATGATTGCACATAAATTAGGTAAACAAATATTAACGTTAAGTTTTGGTGCAAGCCTGTCAGGTGCCAGTCTTTGTTTGTTTGTACATTTGTTTCTTTCAGGATGGTCAGGAGGTATTTTTACATTGCTGTATTGATACTTTTACTTAAACAAAGGATCTGAATACTTCTTCCACCACTGAACAGTATGATTTGGTATCATCAACCTGCCGGTACATGCAGATGCAAGGTGATCCTGTGTAGACAGGAAGAGCCTTTCCCACATGTTGAAGCTTTGCCCCAGCTAAACCATACAGAATACTGTCATCCCCTTTGGCACTACACATGGAGGCTCCCAAGTGCTTTCCAAATAACTGGCTAGGATGCATATTCATGTGTGCCACTGAGTGACTATACTTATTTCCCTACCTCTGTCTGACTTTCTTTTACCCTCGCCAGGATAAATTTAGTAATCAGTGCTCTGCTGCAAGGGCAATGGCCGCCTCTTGTTGCCAGAAAAGTGATGCAGTCATGCTGACAGGCAAGAAGAGGGACAGACAGGTAGAAACTGTCCAAACAGTGAAGTAGACAGGAGATGGTAAAACAAGAAGTCCAAGCCTGACCCTAAACCCTATTTTACGTCTGTAATGGTGTGTTAAAATTCAAAGGAAAAGTTTGGTTAATAGCCTGGGACTTAAGTATTACTTCCCCAGCTTTTGAGTTTAGGAAAAGATGAGAGAGGCCTCATGACTCATAACCTACAAGCAGATCTCAGATACAATCACAGATATCACCAATTTGCATAAAACTTTGTGTGTATATTTGTATAGATCAGGTCAAAGAGGAAGAGAAGGATTGGACACACAGACCATTTGAATATAGTGGCCTGAATACTGATGCCAGGAAAGTTTTACCGCACTGCAACACAGACTGCTCATTATCAGCATTCTTCCAGTGGAGGGCTCCATGTAGCTCAAGCATGACCCTGTTGTGATGGACAGCATGAAAGTGAAGGAAAGAGTGAGATGAGCTACTTAGGTGCAGCTGACATTACAGTGTTTGTAGTTTGTACACCTGTGAGAACATTTTATAAGTCTGTGTTGCAAACGTAGTATTACCATATTCATTAATCCATTATGTAACCTTTAGCCGTAACTGTTTTTCCCTTTTCTTCCATGTTCTCTCTCTCCTACCAACCACCTGTCTCTCACACCCGACCTCTCCCACCTGCTCACCCACCCTCCATCTGCTCCCCTCAATTCTCAACCTCAATTCTTTCTTTGGTTTCCTTTTTCCACCCACCCTCCTCCTTTCTCCCTCCACCCATCTCTCCATTCTCCCAGGCCTGTACCCAAATCTGGAGGAACTGGGAGAGTACATGGGCCTGAGCCTCAACAGCGATGAAGTTCAGAGGAACCTGGCCCTGTTGCCTGTGGCTGACAATGTAAGTGTTTGTGTTTGTTGTTTGGATGTATCATTAACATCTTATTCCATCATTGTTTTATGTGTGAATTTGTTTTTGCTTTGGTTAAAAAAAATAATGATTAAGAAATGCTATGGCCTCAATTAAAAGTGCCAGCCTCCTTTAAATACAACCTGTTTTTAGTAAATGAAAGCAGCCATGCGCTGTAGATATATCAGAGCACAACAGTGCGCTGTTCCTGGAGATCCACATTACTGAATGACTCACCGCAGGCCTGGAGCAGTGTGTGGGAGGGTGCGATCTCATCACTCCCCTCCGTGTGTGTGTGTGTGTGTGTGTGTGTGTGTGTGTGTGTGTGTGTGTGTGTGTGAGAGAGAGAGTGAGTGAGTGTACATGCGGCTCCTGCAGATGTCAAGGCTCTCACAGTGCCCTAGCTCGTCAGCTGACTTTTAACCATCTGTGTTCTCTGCCATTTTCTAATATCGTCACCTCTACCATTATTCTTTAGATGTATTAATTTCTTTGTATTTACTGCAAAGCATATTAATAATGAAGTTTTTAATGGCATCCCTGATTTCATTCACTGGTGGAGAAGATGAAATCCTCCCACATACTGTCCCTCTATTTGATGCAGTGTTCCTTTTTATCGCTAGCTGAATTTTAATGTAACATTCCTCATTAATCCTTTTCTTCCTCTCACCTCGTTCTTTCTCAACCCACCTCTTCCACTTTTCCGGATTCCTCTTCCCCTCTTCAGCAAGTGGCAGTGCCCTCCCTCTCAGGTGTCGGGGGGATGGTGCGGCCGGTGACAGGGGCAGATGTTGGCATCAGGAGGGCAGAGATCCGACCAGGGCTGAGGGAGATTATTCTCTGCAAGGACCAGGACGGGAAGGTCGGACTCCGGCTCAGGTCCATCGACAACGTGAGTCAGCATCACAAAGTCATTGACAGGCACCTGTTCTTGCATTAATTATTTAGCCCAGACTGACTGTCACTAACACCCTTTTGACACTATACTGATGACTGAGGAAATATACACCCCCTGCCTCCACTTGATATTGAGATCTGGGTCAAACTCTGCTTCGCTTGTTGTAAACATTCAGTGTTTAACCTGTTTTGCTCAGTGTTTCGACTCTAGACTCTGGTGTCCTGGCATCCCAGGGATGGTAAAAAATGTGTTTGGGATGAACAGATTAACATCCGGGACGCTTAGCAAAACTTTCACTTAGCAAATAACAAACTAAACTGAACGCTAACTACAACGGAGCACGTTTTCTCATGCTGTTACTATGGTTACTAGTGATGCCCGGATTGCATTTATATCCACAGGCATCCTCGGATTGGGCGGGTCGGGTGGCATAAAGATTAACATTCTGATTAATAGTGTAATAGGTCGCAGGTGTTGAAATAATACATCATTAAAGAGGAAAATATTAATTACATTCTCAAAAATATGAACATAGCAGAGCAGAGCTGCAGTCAGCTGCTGTAGCAGACCGCTTCGTTTTTCATCAGCCACAAATTACTGACCCACAACTAAGCAAACTAACAACAAGGAAAACCAAGAAATAGACAGACACTAATTACACTTATTTCTACAATTATCTAAGAGAGATTGTTGGAGAAATTGGTGCACTCAGCATGCTACAATCTTTTCAGACAGCATGGGTTATCAGGAGCAGAAATGGGACCACAGCAGACACCATACATAGTACATAAATATGAAGGCACAGTTCACCACAGAAACATTTACAATTATCTCTAATCTCTAATCTTTAAAGTAAATTGTTAAAAAAACATTCTGATTTATTTTCACCCTTTTTCTAATTGGGAATGTCTCAAATCTGTTTTCTTTAGTACAACTATTCATATCGCACAGTGAAAATACTGTAAAATCCTGCATTCAAAGTTTTACTTAAAAGTGAAGAGAGGTATTGTCAGCACAATGTACTTAATGTACTTGCTTTTAATTCTAACCATTTTATATAATGCTGACTAGTTAAATAAATAATAGTGAATCATTTTTTGTTTGACATTCATCTGTCAGGTAAATGCAGTGGTACAATGTTTTCCTCTGAAGTAGAAGTTGGTGCATATTTTTTAAGTGCTTTGGGGGTTTTTGTAAGTCATTTCGGCGTATAATGTGTTAGAAAAGCAACATAATTCAATATTTTTCATATCTAAATATAGTAATAAATCTATAGTTGTTAGGGGCCCTTTTAGTTGGGGCCCCAGGCAGTTGCCTACCTTGCCTGATGGTAAAGTCTGCCCCTGTACATCAATACAACACACACACAATAACGTAGTGGCTTTAGGTCACCAAGACCTCAGTACAGAGACCGAAACGACTGAGACTGAGGCACAGAATTTTTCCCAAATTCAGTGTTCTCCTATTAATTTTTTTCTTTTCTTTTTCTTTTTCTTTTTCTTTTTCTTTTCTTTCTTTATTTATTTATTTATTTTTTTTTACAGCCTTTCAGTTTTGTTTTAAACCTATTTATTTGAATGGAGCAAAATAAATATAATGATTTATTTCCTCAACATTTTAATGGTGTTTTTATTATGCCAACTAACAACTATAGATGATAATAACAAAATAAAGAAACAACATTTTGATTTTTGGGGTGGTTAAAATTGTTTTCAGGACGGTTCTGGGATGGTGGTGAAAACGTTAGTCACATTCATCTGGTGAAGGAAGTTTCTCACTGAGAAAATCACTGAAAATCTGAGTTTAAGGTCTGGACTTACAAGCATGATTTGTGATATCACAACTAGTTTGAAGCCAATCGTGGTCCAGTACGGAACTGACAAGTGTGATGTGGAAACTTGAAGCCTCCAGTGCACACACACCGAGGATAGACTTCACACTGGAATAGAGGAGTAGGAGACATCAAAAAAAAAGTATATTCATAGATTTTGGATTTTTCAATGAGGGAATTAATAGATATAATTTAAGAATTTTTAACATGCAAGTTAAAATGTGCCACTATGTGTTATTGACACATAATTTCTTAAGAGTACTCCACCGATTAAGTATTGCACTCCTACTGTATGACATTGTAGGACTCACAATGGACATGGACAATGAAAAAACAGATCAAAATCATCTTTTTTATTCCATGCACTGAGCTGAGTAACATTTATCAACAACGGTGATCAAAGTTGATGCTGATGCTACTCCAGCAGCTAAAAGTTCCTCATTGATAAGATGGAAGTTGTTCTCTTTGTTAAACATGAAATGAAATCTAACATTGCTTAGTCCATGCAGTGTTTCAAAATGAATACCTGACACAAAGTGCAGAAAATGTACTTTAGAAAAACAATAGACAGTCAGTTTTTGGTATTGTTAGTGAACTGTGAATGTCGCATTAAAAGGCATGTAAGCACAAGCATGAAGTGATGAGTAACAGTAATAACTTAACGCAGCAAATGAACAGAGCAGAACAGAGAATAGTATTTAATGTGGATCAGTCACTCCAAGCAGATACGCAGTTCTGTTATTTGGTAGTATAGGGGGAATATCAGATTGGTGCATCCCCAATTCGTAGGATACATATGCATTGTATATGCATTAACGCCATAAGAAAAGCAAGAATACAAACAAAAAAAGTGAGTGAATGATCTCTTTTGATACATGGCCAGCTCAAGAATGCTAATAGGCTCCTGAAGATAGAAGATTTTAGTGTGTTGGTGATGGATGTGCTGCTGCACTGTGCTGCTACCGGCTAACATAACATCCAGTAAACATGCTCCATTTTGATTTGGGGTGTTGAATCCTCAAAATAGACCATAACGATTTGAATTAGAGACATCATTCCAATCAAACAATTCATTACATTGCACTGACAACAAGTAAAACCCTGTAATTTTTTCAAATCATCTAGCAATGTCTTTCATCCTTTTCAAGATGTTTTATCTCTTCTTTCCTTGCTGTATCCTCACTTTATCTCCCTTGAGTTGCTCCTTTGTTTTCTCTCCAGTATCATCTTTTGAGTGTCTTCTCTCTTTCCTCTCTCAGGGAGTGTTTGTCCAGCTGGTGCAGGCTAACTCCCCTGCGGCCCTGGCCGGGCTGCGCTTTGGGGACCAGGTCCTTCAGATCAACGGGCAGAACTGTGCCGGCTGGAGCATAGACAAGGCCCACAAGGCCCTGAAGACTGCGGCTGAGACCCGCATTGAGCTGGTGGTCAGGGACAGGTGAGGAGCATTTCATATACAGAGGACATAGGGTTACAGCAGGGTGTCCTTATATTTTCTCAAGACTTGTTGATATTCTGAGGTCTGGTACTGGTCCACACCTCTGTTTTACATGACATGGAGCAACTTTACTTCAGAAACTATGCAGCATTCATTTGTTCAATGTGCTTGAAGTTTTATTGTATTTCATTTGCATAAAAGCTTTGTGTTTAAATGTATTTATAGATCTCTGTAACCTTTAAACAACGGAGATTTTCTCCGGTTTCTAAACAGTTTCATAGCATCTCATTAGGAACTGGAATGAACACAGGAGAACAACCAAGTTGTTGTTTTTTTAATGTTTGGCTCCCTCTGCTGGCTGATCTGTCAGTTGTATTTCATTGCTGTCCTTGTAGTTTTGTTTTGATTATCATTAAGGGAGTTTCTTTTTGTCTTGCCTTCTCCCATCTGTTCCTGACTTTTTCCCCTTTGTTTTCCTGATCACAGTTATAACAATCATTTATCATAATTAGTTTACAGGCATGTTGGTATGTTGTCATTTGAAGAAAGAATCTCAGGATCAGGCTGTCTCTAACAAAACTTTTCTCTCTGCCTGTGTCGGTCCCTAGGCCATTCCAGCGCACCGTCACCATGCACAAAGACAGCTCAGGTCATGTGGGCTTTATCTACAAATCTGGTAAAATCACCTCGCTGGTCAAGGATGGCTCTGCTGCCCGCAATGGTGTGCTGACTGACCATTACATCTGTGAAATCAACGGACAAAATGTTATTGGACTCAAGGTCAGGCACTTGTTTCTGTATATGAGTATTTTCATCAAATGGTTTGTGATGGATATCAATTCTTTAAGTGGTTTTGTGGAGGTAATGTGTATAATCTTCATTGTGTCAGTCAATGTGGAAGAACATGAACTAAAGAATCATCTGTTGACTGTTTGATGGTTATTTATTTGTGCTGTAAAACGTGACTGCCGTGAAACAATCAGAATATAACGTTTTATTTCTCTCGTTCAGCCGCTTTGTTCTCACTACCGCTCGCTCTCCTTGCTCAACTACCGCCACTCTCTCTCTCTCTCGCTCTCTCGCTCTCTCTCTCTCTCTCTCTCTCTCGCCGGCGCACAGCTGGCTGGCGCTCTCTCTCCCTTTTTTGGCTGCAGAGAAAACAGCTTTGTTCTCTTGGAAACAAGGTCAGAGTTGGGCCATCAAGACATTTTGACGCGCCTCGTAGCGCTTTTAGCGCGTGTTTGGCTTTAAAAACAATAGGTGTACTTCAAAACGCGCGTGTCAGATGCTTTCAGTGTATTTGGGCCTTAATGCACGATTATGCTTTGTTTATTACAGCAAAAGAGCTTTGGAAAGCCTTTAGTTGGTTGTAATTATTTAAATGCAGTTGTTGCTGTGTGACAGGTGGAACAGTAACTACTAAGTACATTTACTCAAGTACCGTATTGAAAAACAATTTTAAGGTACTTGTACTTTACTTGAGTATTTCCATTTGATGTTAATTTATACTTGGACTCCACTACATTTCATTACTCTTTGGGTTGTTTGCAGTTCCACCAAAGAGACATTTCCCCTCACATAGTTTCAAATATATAACTGTTTATGGTCCAAAGAGGTAAAACTCTCCAATATTTCTCAAAAACACAAAATTAAAGAAAAGTTCTGGAAAAATGAATCCAAATTAAATTTAATGTAGCAGAACTATGTTTTTTCTTCCTTCCTACCCAATATATAATCCCAACACCCCAAGATGTATTTTATAACTCTCACAAAGCTGTTCAAACTAGCTCCACCTTTAGCAGCTATGGCAATAAAATGCTGCATATGCGTCAACTTATCAGTATCAATAATGTACTTTGTTAAATGTATTTAATATATCAGTCACAGCCTGATTTTCTGCAAAACGAGTACTATAATTGGCCAGGGCGATAATTGGTGGACCCCCAGTTTTGTGTATCACCAGTAAACGACTACAAGTCTGAAGGATTTGATGCAGTGAAGGTTGTTTTTCATTTTACTGTCTTGACTGAGGAGTTATTTGTTATAGTATTGTCTCTTTAGACACCAGTCTGTGACACCATTTTGTGGATTTGCCGTTTGGAAAATGGAAACATTTTTGATATTTGTGTCACAGATGCCCCATACCTAGCTTTTGTTTCCAATGATGCATCCAAACACTAGAGAAAAACTGTGTATGTGTACAAGTGAATGTGCTTCACAAAACAAGAATTTAATGTGATCTGTTTTAATAATTACCTGAGATCCTTACATGTCACTGTGCCTGTGTGAAAATTTCAGGATTCTCAGATCAAGGATATTCTGTCCACGTCCCCGACCGCCATGACCATCACCATCATGCCCAAGTTCATCTATGAACACATGATTAAACGGTAGGACTGCCATTATCTCGGCCATGAACTTTAAGGACTCATTTTGTCCCTCGACATCAGTGATTCATACAGAATCAGAAAGTCCAAATCTATCTCTTTCATGAATAGATAATGAATGGAATAGAGCCTTTATTCAACAACAGATTAATGGACCTTTTCCACTGCAAACATAACATTAGTTACACTAATCACACTGATCACACTACATACACACCTGCTGCAGGTGTGTATGTAGGACAACAGGACTGTGGTGACTCCAGGTGGCTAGCTGGCTCTGGCTATCTCGTATTGAATTGAACAGTCATGTTGCTGAGTATGTACAAGAGGGACAAACTGAAAATGACTCTGCACACTGATCTGTGCTCTCAGTTTGTGTTTGTTGACAAGGCACCATCTCTGATTATGAGAGTTGAAGGTCTGGGAGCCAACTAAACAGTTTCCACATTCTACATCTCTACCTGCTGGGCAGCTGCTAGCAGCAGTCTGCAGATATCAGACTGATGTCTTTGAAGCAACACAAACAGCAGCAGGTCAATTAATGAGCGGATATTCTGCTCTGTCTGTGCTGAAAGTGATTATTAAACTGGATGCCCATGATCTTCTTAGTTGAAGCACCTGGTTTTGACAGTCAGTAGCTGTGTGAGATAACAAGTATTTTATGCAGAATGATGACAGACTTGCAGGTGGTGCAGCTCTTTTATTATTCTTGCTTAACTGTCTAAAAATATGATGTTTCAATCTTGAGAAAATCGTGAGTCGACCCCCAGGCTTGAAAAAAATCCTGATTTTGTTTTTGGTCTATATTGACCAGACCTATTTACAGGCGTTGGAGAGTTCTACTGCATATGTGGAAAAAAGTACTATAAAGTCTTTTGTGTCTCCAGAGGGAGCTCTGTGAAATCTGGTTAAAAAAAAAAGTGATGACACTTGTGTCAGTGTCAGAAAACTACAAGTTTGAAAATGAAACAAATCTGGGGGGTGCAGAGTAAGAGGGCAGTGAGGTTACCAGACCTCTGTAGCTCGCTCCTCATCTCTGCTGGAGGCTAGCAGTTCCAAGCTACATGAGCCACTACTAGCATAACACACTTGAATCTCCAACCAATTTTTTGGCAGTTGAGCTGCTTGTGGGAAATGTAGGTGCCAGGATGAATGTGTGGAATAGATATGATATCTCTGGTTCTACACAATAGCAGGGTCCATGAACTGAAACATCTCAATTACATTAATAACATTAATTTCACCTGTTTAACAAGACAAAATGTCTGGGCCCACTGTCTGATGAGGAAGGGACATCACACCACTTTTAAATGGCCCTTTTCAATTAAATACTGTATGCAGCAAATGTAAATTAGGTTACTGGACTCAAGCAACCTTAAATCAACCTTGTCTGAAGAGCATTGTCCTGTTCACTGACAAGCTGGGTATGACTTTTTTTTTTTTCTTCCCTCCAGGATGTCCACCGGTCTTCTGCGGTCAGCCATGGATCACTCTGTCCCAGAGGTGTGAAGACCAGAAGAAAGAAGAGTGTAAACTGTCAGGATGTCTACAATATACAGAGATATCTCTCTTTCTCTCTTTTTCTTTGTCTATCTGTCTGTTTCTGTCTCTCTTTCCCTTTTTCTTTCTGTCTTCATATCAAACCACCTCCTGCATCACAATCATCATCGTAGTCATTACTCATCATAACCTTGAGATGCCTTTTTTTTTCAATTTTTCAATTATGTTGTTCAGTATATTTCCTTTTCTACATTTTCCTCATCTCTGTTGACATGTCTAATACTTTTTATGCTAACCTTGTAGTCTATGTATTACATGTTTTTTTTTGTTTTGTTTTTTTTTTTTTCTTGTTTTGTATTTGAGATCAAGGACAGTACAAAATGTTTTTTTTAAGCCATGCACACTATCATGAGTCCAGAGCTTCCTCCTCATCGTGGAGATGAATCATTGGCAAGTGACGTTTCACCTTGTCAAAATGCTGTAAAAGCCAACGTTCAGCCATTGGAGCCCTACCATGTAGATTACGGCTGCACTCTCAATCCCTGCACTTGGCCTCTAATATGCATACGTAAATAATCTCAGTTGAATTAACACCATACGTGAAATTGTTGGCTGATTTTACTCTAGATTCTACTTTTACATGGCCAGTAAAACTAAAAGGTTTTAGCAGTGAGTTGTTTTTAGTTTATTGGTGAATAGATTTTGACATCGAGATTAGTTTTTTTGTGAATACACATAAACATTCATGGTCCCCAGATTCTAACATAATTCAACGCTCCTAAACATTGTGAGAGTTAGAAACGTAGCAGCTTCCACCTTCTCCAAGAGATGGCAATGTCTCATTGTACCACATTCCCTGTGTGTGCAGGCAAAAGTCGTGATAGGACTCTGATGTGTTGTGTTTGAAGGTACTGGGAGCAATGTGTGCACATTTCAGGGGAGAGTGTAGGGAAGGGGGCAGCAGTGGATGTTTGTTGTCCTATGCAGCTGGGACTCGACCCTGTTCACAAACACTATAAGAGCTATGAGACAGTGAAAGGCACAAGTAAGCAATACCATAGTGTGTTATGTGATTCACCATGAGGAGGTCAGTTGTAATTTTGGAGGGAATTGTTGGTATCTGTTTGGACAGGGTCTGTGCTGGGCGGACCCACTAAGTGCACTTTCCACTACCTTTTTAAAGAGGTTGTCTTTCCTGCATCCATTTCAACAGTTGTGCTTTCTTTTATTATTGTGTTTGTGGTGCCTCATGTTAATGAGAGAACTCTTCTATATGTTGTACATTAAATACAGGAAAGCTGCTTAAATTTGATGCTGAAAATCATCTGCTCAAATTGAAGCCATTTAATTCCACATCATGGGTTTAGCCAATGACCTTGCTCTCCTCTGCTAAGCGTGTCGGAGGACCTCCCTCTGTAATATTCCTTCCTTGACTGATGAGCACAGTAAGACTGAGCAGCGCTCACAGTTGTGAATTTCTACTTGTTATATAAAGTTCCTCCTTTTAATGCTGTTCATGTTTGAATGCATGTATTCCTTTAAATTTCTAGGTATGCAAACTGATAAACATCATTCTCATTCTGTAAAAAAAAAAATGCTAGAAAAATCTAAAGGTTTATATACGAATGTAACCAAGATAATATTGTAAAACAAATAAACAGTCTTTCTGTTCACATTAGCTCGGCAGTATTTGTCTTCATACTATAACATATTTTGTTCTTTAGGATCAGTGTGGTTTGGGGGAGGGGGTGCAACAAGAAATTCCAAAAATGCTGTCACATGCAAAAAAACATCCAGATACAAGATTCAGACAAACACACAGATGGAGACAACAGAAAGGTTTCCTCCATGCTGTTTAATATAGGGGCTTTTGGTCTTTCTTTATACAGTATGGTGGGAGTGTGAATGGAGAAGTAGCCTACTGATGTCTTTTGCTGTACACACTACTATTGCCATTAAAATAGTTCATTTACATTACGTTATCTGTAGATATTAATGATGTCAGATGAATTCCTATACAAGGCATTTGAATGTCCTCACTGGAAGGATGTTAAAGGACTATAATCTTTGTATACACTATCATTACAATGGCTATGAAACACATAATCACACAATCAGACAAGGATTAAAGCATAAAATGACAATACACATCAAATGTTGACCAAAAAAAGCCAAACACCAACCACCCCCCTCCCGCCCACCACCTCTTCCTGCCCTCCTCAACAAATATTAAGCATCTTGTGTGTCTAAGGATGTACGTAGTATATAATTACTCACTCACCCACATACCCTGGCAAACCACACTACACTAGTTCAGGTGTATTATGGGACAGAAATAGAAAATGGGGTCACTTTGACATACAATGACATATGTTCTTTCAGGACAATGGCAGAGACAGTGTGCTCTCACGATAATGGCCTTGTTGTCATTGTAATAACATTAGAATGGATCTTGATAAAGTGCTGCACTGTAAAGACTGTTTGAAGGAATATCAGATTCAACTTTTAATGAATAAATCTGAAACATTTAACAATGGAAATGTGGACTGTCAGAATCCAAAACAAGGTATGGGTGTTACCAATTTAACAGGAAAATGTAGGGGACAAAATGCCTTGAAAGATTAATGATGGGATTATGTTCACCAGACTCCATTAAGACTAGTGAATCCCTTAAGTCCTGAATTTTTTTTTAACAACTTGTGTTATTGTCTTCCTTCTTATCTTGCAGGCACAAGATAATAACTTTTGTAAGGCTGCAACTCATTTTTTCAGTTTCAATTAATCTGCTGATTATTTTCTGGATTCACTGATTAATCATGTCGTCTTTAAAATGTAAAAAAAAACAACAACAAAAAAACAAAAAATAATAAAAACAGCAAATCCTCTCATTTGAAAAGCTGAAATCAAAGAATATTTGGCTTTTTAGCTTTAAACAATTAATCAATTATCAAATTGCTAAACACAAGATAATCTCAGGTGCATTCAAAATAATAACTTGCATGCACAAAATATTAACTGACAACATGCAAGAACAATGTAATAATTTGTGTGCACAAGACAAGATGACTTGTGCACAAAAGATAATAACTTGTGCTAACAAGATAATTTGTGTGCACAAGACGAAAACACTATAATTTTTCAGGACTTTGGGGGCTCAGTAATACACCAATAACAATGCACTACAATGCAGTCACAAGTGTAGACTGTTGTGCGTAGTGGTAAATTAAGGGGGTGTGATGATGACTGCTACCCACAATAAGCCTGAACTGAACCTCAGATCAACACAAGTTTAATGCAGCATCACAAGTTCTCTATCACATATCACCTCTATCTATCACCCTGTTTGTCATGACAGCTTAAGTTTAATGACAGCAGGAGAGTTTGACTCAAATCACAGCACACTGCTGATACATCATTCACATGACTTTCATCAATACAGTTTTTGTTACATAATACATTAATATAGAGAGGAGGAGGCCACCTCCCACATTCTCACACGTGTTCCCTCACAGGATTATATGGCTTTTTGTAAAACATGAAATTATTTTAGCCTCCTAATCCACTTTAGCCAAGCGGTTCACACAGTCAGTCAGTAGATGGGAACACAGCCAGTGCTCGACTGATGGCGAGAGTGATGTTAAGTGAAGGTTGTGGGTGAGCAAATGTACGAAAGTGTTAGTACAGAAGAGACAGTCCTGTGTGTCTCTAAAGGCATTAATTCGATCTTTTCAGGGATCTCGATGCATTATTGACAGCCACTGCTTTCGTGGCTCCTTCAGATTGATGAACTGGTAGGAAGTGAAAATCAAACGAGGGATTGTCATGATTGTCACTGATGTCTTACACATTTTGACAGTTTAGCACAACTGCTCATTTTCTACCTGTGTGTTTTTACAACAGCATACAGTGTTCTTTATTTTGTGGCCTGTAGATATACATTGTGGCCAGATGTGAAGAGCCGAGATCATTAGCTCTTTTCATGCATGAAAGGCAACAGTATTCAGAGAAATAGTGACATATCGTAGTAGTATTTTTTAGGGTCTTCCTGAAAATGTCTGCACTTTCTTAGTTACACTTGAACTGGGACCAGCAATTTAATTTTTGCTTTAGAGCATTATTTGTACTATATAAATCTTAAATGACAGTGCAGACCCAACAGAACTATCAATCATATCTCAGGGGACATACAACACATTGGATACACATACAATCTTCAAGTAATTGCTTAAAATTCATAAAGTGAACAATAGTGCAAAATATGTCAACCAAATGGTTAAAAAAATTGATTCATGCTGCTTATTTCTTCACCGAAGAACTAAACATTTCAGTTGGCGTCAGACTACTCTTGCTGGTTGTGTCGGGGCATTTCTTGATACACGTTTGGCTCATGAATCTCTTGACAGTGAGACAAATTGTTTGATCATTTTACAGTCACCATCAGATGCCACTTTCATAGAGTCCTTTCATAATACATACATTCACACAAAGCAAAACACCCCGATCCTGAACTGCGATCACACCCCAGACCTCAGATACTGATTTACATTTTGAGAGTAATGTGCCATGTAATGCTTCATGTCTAGAAATGCTTTGCAGAATGATATGTTAAACAAATAAAGTTGATTTATTTGCAATGACGGACTTGTACAGTGGACTTGAAATACACACTACCAGAGTGACAGTTAAACTACACCAAAAGAGCATTAAAGTTAGCAGAAATATACAGCACGGAGCATAGACTGAGCACTTCTCACTTCATTCAGATCTACATCAATGTGTCAAACTGAGCAAGTGAGTATCTACAAACTAAGTGTCTGATTATAATATGACTTAGTTATTTTCAATAATTCGATAGTTCAACTGAGTTAGCTTTGAATATAAGCTTCAGGGTACAAGGGCCAACTATATGGCTGAGGATAGGCAAAATTTCACCCTAAAACATAATGTCCATGTTGTTCATGTAGCCTGAAACCCAAGAACAAAATAGATTTACAGAAAAAAACACTACTTAAGAGCTTTGGACAGAGCCACGATTAGCTTAGTGTAGCATAAAGACTTGAAACAGACACAACTGTTAAGCAACCAGCACCTCAAATATTAAAAAATTAACTTGTTACATCTCCTTGTCTGTTTAGTCTACACACAAACAGAAATGTAAAAACAAGTTGTGGTTTAACAGGGAGTTAGATACTGGAGCTATTACTTTTTGGTAAAATGAAGAGGTGATGGTGGGCAAATTTTTTAAACTTTGGACATAGCCAACCCCCCCACTTCTAGTCTTTATGCTAAGCTTAGGTAAACTAATCGCCTGCTGGCTCTAACTTCATATTTAGCATAAAAATGAGATTGGTAACAATCTTCTCATCTAACTTTTGTCAAGAAAGCAAATTAAAGTATTTCCCAAAATGTCAAAAATTAAGGTGCAGAAAATATGTTGATTGGGGCTGTAACTTCACAGTCAAAGCCCAGAGGGATGCTGTGTGTGGAGAAGATGGAGGAAAACATAATGAGGTTTGGTTACAGTCACAAAATATGTAGCATTTTTTGCTCAGTTGAATAAATCTGTTAACTAATTAACTATGAACCAACTTTGTGGAGTATTAAACATGAGTTTATGTTTTAGCATCCGAATCAGCCTTGTTTGATATCTGGAAATGTAATTATACTCTGAGGGTAGAAACACATCGAACACGGTAAGCTGGGTGGAGCCAGTTTCCATTCATTTTCTATGAGAGGCAAATCCTGCATGAGACCTGAGCTAATTAAACTAATTAAAATTTGACTGCGTAGAATTGGGAGGATGGGCTATGAAGCTCCTGGGCATGTTGGGGTTGAGGGAAAGTAAAGAGCAGATTATGTTGCATATTTATATTGTAAGTCAATTTTGAAGAAAGGGGAAATAGATGGTAATGTATCCCTTGGGAAGATGGAATTCAGTCTGTATGCTATGCTAAGCTAATTACCTGCTACTTCTTCTTGATCTTCTCATGTAACTTTCAGCAAGAGTTTCAATATCTTTAAAACAAGTTCACAACAAATTATGACAGATCTTTTGACAACCGTCATGCGGCAAATCGGATTTCAGACACATTTCAGTCAGCTTAAGACAGCCAACCATTGCTGACATGCAAGAAATCCATCCAATTGTCAAAAAGCCAGATCACTGATTGTTCAAGCAATTAATCAAACATTGCGACCCTCTCAAACTGAAGTCAAATGACAACCAATTGCTCTGCAATTTGGCCTGATTGTTAAGGAGGCAACTAATTTGACATTAAATTGGGTTTAATCTGTACAGTGTCTGCCTAGCAAAAACAGAAAAAGCAGAGGAAGCAGCATCAAACTGTGTTGCAGCATGATTTATTCAGCAGCTGAGTGTGGGAGGTGTCTAAGGTTCATGGCAGCCTTTCCATGTTTGATGTGTTTCTACCTTTAGAATCTACCTGAGTTCTGTGTCTACATTGTCGTTTCCTGAAAGTAAAGGAGCTCCATTGTTTCAGTCATTTAGACTCAAAGAAAAGCCCAAACTGTCTGCAGTCATAAGAATTGTGAATTCATTGAGTAGAGTGTTGCTCGTCTACAGACAAGACCATTTGGTTACAGACTCACGTTATGCATACACCTGTGTACACACTGTACATGTACACACTCACCAACACGTGATCTTTTGAACATGTCAGAACTGAGTCAGACTGGTATGATGACATATCAATGAACCTTTAACATTTTCCCTGCATTTAAACACAAAACAATCAGCATCAAACATCCAAGCATCGATCATTCATTTCAATCAGTTCATTCAGATTTGCACAAGTCAGTAGTCTTGGCAGACATCTTGGTAGCAACAACAGAGACCAGTGGGTGAGAGACAACAACAAGAAGGACCAAAGAGAACAGACTTTACCAGTGACAGATCTTAGTCATGAGTGCACATTTCCTGTTCCTGATGCTCCCTCAGCTATTAACTTTGATGACAAATGCAGGACAGAAAGTTCCTTTTCTTTGTCTTCTCACACAACAGCTAT